>NC_091457.1:78893963-79193963 GCF_027789765.1 Dendropsophus ebraccatus
CTCCTGTAACAAAGAGCGACGACAGCAGATTGTTACTATGCTTTCATTCTTTTAACATGTTGAAAGGCAACGATAAGGCGACATCATGCATGTCGGCTAATCCTTGCCATTTATTACACAAAGCGATTATTGGCCATAATGGTTATTAATCAGTCAAATGCGGTCAATAATTGGCCTTAAGAGCTCTATGACACCAACAGATTATCTGACAGATTTTTGCAGCCAAAGCCAGGAAAAGACTATAAACAAGGAACAGGTCATAAAGGAAAGACTGTATTTCTCCTCTTTTCAAATCCATTCCTGGCTTTGGTTGCAAAAATCTGTCAGATAATCTGTTGGTGTAATAGGGCCCTAACAAAATGGCATCGCACAGTCGTAAAGAAAAAGCCTACTCCCCCCTCCTTTTACTCACAATCACAAGAGAAAGGGAGGTGTGAGGTCACCAGCAGGAGGGGCGGGGCCAGATTTGCAGCAGTCAAGTTACATATTGCTTGCCTTCACCAGTTTACCATGTTAGCTCCCTCTATTGGTCAAAGGTGGGAAATATGAAAAGTTTGTATTTAATTTTTCATATTTCCTGACAAGGCAATAAACAAAAAATATTCTCCAAAAATATATAAAAAATATGAAGAATACATTTTACCTCCAGATAAAAATAAATAAATTAGGTGACACATTCCCTTTAAGGCACGGTGCCTGCACCTACAGATTGACGACACCTGCTGTCTCTGTGCTAAAATGCAGAAAGTTATTTTTGCACATTTTCCCCCATCTTTTCAATAGATAAAAAAAATACGAAACAAGACTCTAATTTGCATGCTTTGTAGTACATTATTAGCTGTTGACCTGTTAAAGTATAATATGCAGTCAGTAGAAGATAATAAAATCTGAAAATATCATAGATCTGGAGACAAATGATAATGAATAAAGTATATATCTGACAGATAATAGGATCTGTGAATATAAAACCCAGCAATATCTTTTCTTTTGCTTGGGACTCAATACAATTGCCAGTGTTTTTGTCTTCTCCTAATTGCTGTAGATTCTGCTCCTACTTATCAGACTGCTTCCTCATCACCCGCGCTCAGAGATGCATCTTTGTTAACAGTTACACAAGAACACATATAGGGGGTATCCTGCTGAGCTACAACTGAGCTTCAATTATCGGATGTGCTGTTGAATGCTGCAGTCCCAATGACAAGACCCTTGAAAGCCACAAGATGATATTGGTGGAAATTTCCCTGAATGTTATTTTGAAGATCTATCCCGGCAATAAAATAAAATATACAAGCATAATCATTTATGCTACGCCTTCTCCAAACATTTACAGGATAGATCTTTCTTTGTTTCAGGCCAGGCTCATAATAACATGTGCATGGTATGTACTGTATATTATTTTATATGGGTTATGTCCAAAAGCAAATACTATTATGCAAGTTACATACCAGCCATTTGGGGGGGGGGGGGGGGGGGGGGGATGAAAATGGGCCGCAAAGCATGCAAAAGGACCTTCCATTAGAATTTTTGTTTTTTTAGGCTATGTTCCCACAATGTCTTTTTAGGCAAAATAATGGTCGTTATTTTATAATGACAGCCACAAATAATGATCTAGAACATTATTTGAAGCCGTTATGTATTAAAAGACGGCCATCTTTTTGATGGTCGTCCTGTTTTGTGAGCACAAAAGAGGTATTCCCATCTCCACTCATATAGTTTACCTTGTAGGGCTCCATGAGTTAAACATTTTTACAAATATATTAGTTTAGGAACTAGTCTCCTCCTGATATGCTGCTTTTTCATTTCCATTGTTGAGAGCTCATTGTCTTGGTTACAGACCAACACTCACTAAAAACAGTGGCTGGGCTGTTGTAACATACAGATAGGTGAATTTAGATTGTGAGCCCTATTGGGGACAGGAAGCAATAATTGGCAAAACTATGTAATGTGCTGCGGAATCTGTGTGTGCTATACAAATAAAAGCATTATTATTATTATTATTATTATTATTATTATTATATAGTTCACATATTTATATATATATCACATGGTATATATACACTGTAGAGGACATTTGACATTTTATGCACCGGGTTTAAAGATTTTCTTGCAGCACTGATGCTCCCCTGCATTTATGTAGCAGTGAGCTCAGAGCTGAAAACATTTTTTCACTAGAAAAATGGTAAATTTGGTGGATGCAGAAGGCACGCCCCCCTTTTCACCCCCTCTTCACCCCCTCCCCGCTCCTCTGGTGCGACTGGCATAGAGGGGCCAAATGTTTGCATCTGGCCTCTGTACGCCAGAAAATGCATAAAGTCTCCCCTATATCTCTATACATCTACATCATAGCTATATACTGTATACACCAGCCAGACCACTGTTTTTAGAGCAGAGTGGTGGTCTGTAACCTGGATAATGAGCTGTCATCAATGGGAAGAAAAGAGCAGTATATCAGGAGAAGGAGACACGTTTGCTAAATTAATGTATTTGCAAAAACATTTAACTTGAGGAGTCCTACAAGTGTAACTTTATTTACGAACAACAGCCATTGTTTGGCACTCAAAATCAAAGTGAGTGTCAAACAACGTCCGTTGTTGCACTGAAAATTGCATTGAAATCAGGCTGCATACAGAAGAGTTAGGCCCCTATTCCACCGGACGATTATCGTTCGCATAATCGTTAAAGGGGTTGGCCACTTTATAGTAAAATTGCTCAGTGTACAGTATTGGTAACTGTACTCACTGTATATACTGACAGCAGCTCCCTGTGTACCTCATAGAGCTAAAATCAGAGCCCCCTGCTCTGCCCTGCTCTGTGGTGTTTTGGTCCATAAGATTGCTGACATGGAGGAGCATGTGACCAGGCCCTGCCCCCCAGTGTCCACCACTGAGCCTGTATGTGTCTATGGAGGACACAGGGGACTGGGCATGGTCACATGCTCCTCCATGTCAGCCATTTTATGGACTGAAACAAAACAGAGCAGCCTAGCCTGGTGAAGGGGAGTCTGATTTTAGGGAGCTGCTGTCAGTATATACATTGAGTACACCTACTAATACTTTGTACTGACCTATTTTACTATAAAGTGGCCAACCCCTTTAAGGATTAACGATCTCAAACGACCGCTATTGCGAAAGACCTGAAAACGTTCCCTCATTTCCATGGAACGATAATCGTATTTGCGACCGTTTTATCTTCGCTATTTCTTCGCTATTGCGCTCGTATCTACTGCTAAACGACCAAACGACGTCTTATTCAATGCGAACGATTTGCGAACGTTTTGTGAACGAGCAACGATAAAAATAGGTCCAGGTCTTATAAAGCGATCAACGATTTCTCGTTCGGTTGTTAATTGTTAACTGCATTTCAACCGAACGATTATCGTTTAGATTCGAACGGTTTAACGATAATCCAAACGATAATCATCCGGTGGAATAGGGCCCTTAGCGTTATCCAACTGTGTCGGGACAGGGCTTCAGAACCTCTGCAGTTCCTGACACAGCCACTAGAGCTGTCATTGGTTGCTATTGGCAAATCAGACCTTTTTTGTCTGGGCCAATATATTTATAAGTCTGCAGCTGTAAATTTTCCTGCAGATGATTGCATTTCTGCACAAATCTCAGTAAACTAGATTTCGAAAACAGAAGTGTTAATGGTGGGACTACCCCTTTAATTCAAGTGAAACAAGTGAACAAGCTCCTTTGATATTAAATAAAAACATGGGGGAATTTGCATAGGTATTGGGGTTGTCTCTAATGAGGCAATACTTTTCACAGTGCAGTCACTAATAACTTACTTGCCCTAGCCCTAACGCACTATGACGGCCATATAGACATGGGTTATCTTTATACGATAAACCCTTTAATTTCCGGTTTTTCAAAATAGATGTCATACATCTACATTTAGTTGCGGCAATCTGCTGACATGGTGTCCCTGCTTGTACAGTTCCTGCTCCTTCTCTGTTCCTTACCTTATTACTGTACATTGTATTTTTGCTCCGGCCCTCTCCCTGATAAGTCAGCACTACAGAATATATCGGCATATGCAAATGACAGTTACAGTAAGTAATCTGTTACTAGCCAGTTTTATGTACAGAAGTCATGTAATTCTCTGAAGGAATAAGCCTCCGCTCTTACTTTACAGAAATAATGAACGTTATAACTCACTAATTGTATATCTGGGAAGAATGCTTACGCACTGTGAAATTAATATATTGTACAAAAGAAAATCAAACACTATTTTAGGTCGTCTCATCTCTTTCTGGGTACTTTTTCTTCATTTGCAAGAAAATGTTGTCACCTACCCATGAAACATGGATACGTTCTTTAACTGATAATAAGTCATTTATATTTTTGACTCCTTATTGGATTTTAGAAAAGGTTAATTTGTTATCCAGTATGCTCGGTGGATGAAGATTACTGCAAATGTAATATTATCAAATCTCCTATTGGGGTATGAAGGTAACACCACAAGGGTGTACTATAACTTGATCAAATTTGGCCTGGTAAGTTCATTTATTAAGGTGAAGTGATTACAGCCTGCAGAGTTAATTCTAATATGCTAATACATCCCAGCAAGTTGGGAACTTAAATAGAATGATACAATTACACTGAATTTATGTGTGGCGGGAGGCTCGGTAAGGTCATCTGTAGATTCTATTAACCCTGCATGTAGGGGTATCAACCTAAATATTCAGTTTTCTTACAAATGAGTTGTAGATGAAAGCACTGTGCACTTGAATGACCTTTGAATAAAACATAAAAAATGAAATTTTTACACCCAGCTTTTCTGTGTTTTTTTTTTTTTTTTAACATGCAATATTTTAATATTCTTGATGACCACAAATAACATTGTCCCAGAAAAGAGACACAGGGCCCTTCAATTAGTAAACTAATGAATAGGCATATGAGCCATTGTCTGGTTTCAAAATAAAACTATTTTCAATCATCTTGAAATATCCAGTTAATAGAGGGGTGTCCCTCATTCATGACCCTTTAGCCAGGCAGAAAATACCTACAAAGGGAATTTCTCACTGAGAAGAACCTAACACATCAATTCATGAATTGACAGCCCATTGATTTCTGTTGAAAAGGTGTAATAATTTATTTTTCCTGTGGTGGCACTCCAGGAGAAGTAAACACATACAGTTAATTGCTAATTGGTGGATCATGGATCATACACAACAGGAATAGTAAAAAGGATGTATGAAATGTTGTTCTTTTAGATCATTAAAGGGGAACTCCGGAAGAGAAAAACTTGTTTTCTATTAAAAGTACATTAAAAGTTAAATATATGTGTCTATATAATGTATTACCGTATCTGTATGGTTCTGCCACACTGGTAGCTGATAGAAATTCAGAAAGTGAAGAATAAAGGCCCCTGTGCAAATCCACATTGTCTCCTACTCCTTCTGCTATCCCCCATTAGGAGACAAATCTTTCATGCCTGTCTCACATTGTGTGTGTTTGCTGAGATCAGGCTGATGATGCACACAGGGGGCAGGGCATAATTTCCCAGGAGGCTTGGCTGTATCCCCCAATCACCATCTCCGACCAGCCAGAAGCAGCTGCTGCACTGATTTCTCTAATTGTGCAGAAGTGTGCAGTGAAATTAGGGCTGTGTTCACACATGTTAGAGAGTCATTGCAGTACTGCAGTGTATTCACAAAAATGATGCAGGTACACAAGTAAATGATGCTATACGGCACACAGAGGATGAGAGCCTTATTGTGGGGCTCAACTTACAAAGATAACAGATGCTTGATCATAATATGTGCTTTATTCAAGCATCTGTTAACTTACAAAGATAACAGATGCTTGATCATAATATGTTACTTTATTCCAATATCAGCGTTACAGGTAGAGAATACAACGTGCAGTGTGGTGTTACAGGTAGAGAATACAGCATGCTGTGTGGTGTTACAGGTAGAGAATACAGCGTCCTGTGTGGTGTTGCAGGTAGAGAATACAGCGTGCTGTGTGGTGTTACAGGTAGAGAGTACAGTGTGGTGTTACAGGTAGAGAATATAACGTGCTGTGTGGTGTTACAGGTAGAGAATACAGTGTGCTGTGTGGTGTTACAGGTAGAGAATACAGCGTGCTGTGTGGTGTTACAGGTAGAGAATACAGCGTCCTGTGTGGTGTTGCAGGTAGAGAATACAGCGTGCTGTGTGGTGTTACAGGTAGAGAATACAGTGTTCTGTGTGGTGTTACAGGTAGAGAATACAGTGTGCTGTGTGGTGTTACAGGTAGAGAATACAGTGTGCTGTGTGGTGTTACAGGTAGAGAATACAGCATGCTGTGTGGTGTTACAGGTAGAGAATACAGTGTGCTGTTAGAGGTAGAGAATACAGTGTGCTGTGTGGTGTTACAGGTAGAGAATACAGCGTGCTGTGTGGTGTTACAGGTATTGAATACAGCGTGCTGTCTGGTGTTACAGGTAGAGAATACAGCGTGCTGTGTGGTGTTGCAGGTAGAGAATACAGTGTGCTGTGTGGTGTTACAGGTAGAGAATACAGTGTGCTGTGTGGTGTTACAGGTAGAGAATACAGCGTGCTGTGTGGTGTTACAGGTAGAGAATACAGCGTGCTGTGTGGTGTTACAGGTAGAGAATACAGCATGTTGTGTGGTGTTACAGGTAGAGAGTACAGTGAGCTGTGTGGTGTTACAGGTAGAGAGTATAGTGAGCTGTGTGGTGTTACAGGTAGAGAATACAGCATGCTGTGTGGGTGGGACCACAATGAAATCATAAATTGATGGCCGCTATTTTGTCTTAAAGGAGAAGTCCGGCCATTTAAAAAAATTGACATCTGCCAATGTCGGGGGATGGGGAATATATGCCACATCACAGGCTCCAAGTAATGATTGTTTATTATTTTCCCCACTGCTCCTGCCACCTGTCATTTTTTTTTAAATGGCCGGCATTTAAGCTGTGTTCATACACAGTATTGCTATCAGTCTTTTGGTCAGTATTTTTTCAACCAAAACCAGAGGTGGATTAAAAACACAGAAACTGTACAAGTCTTTTCATTATATTTTATCCTGTAAGTTCCACTCCTGGTTTTGGTTGAATAAATACTGACAGAAATACGGTGTGTGAACATAGCCTTAGGCTATGTTCACAAGTTGTACAGACAACAGCTATTGTTTGGCACTTAAAAACAATGGCCGGAGCGTCAAACACCGGCCGTTGTTGCATTGAAAATTGCATTGAGATCAATGCACAACAACCGGATATAATTGTTTTCAATGGAAACAGCCGCTGTTTCCATTGACTTCAATGCATCACATTTCACCATGAAAAGAATGGCCATTGTTTTAAATGTAAACAATGGCTGTTCTTTTCATAAAATGTACATTGTGTGAACATAGCCTTAGGCTGGGTTCACACTACGTATATTTCAGTCAGTATTGTGGTCCTCATATTGCAACCAAAACCAGGAGTGGATTAAAAACACAGAAAGGATCTGTTCACACAATGTTGAAATTGAGTGGATGGCCGCCATGTAACAGTTAATAACTGCCATTATTTCAATACAACAGTCGTTGTTTTA
Source organism: Dendropsophus ebraccatus (assembly GCF_027789765.1). Lineage (NCBI taxonomy): Eukaryota > Metazoa > Chordata > Amphibia > Anura > Hylidae > Dendropsophus > Dendropsophus ebraccatus. The sequence goes on from NC_091457.1 coordinate 78,901,510, forward strand.
AAATAACAATCCACTCAATTACAACATTGTGTGAACAGAGCCTTTCTGTGTTTTCATTCCACTCCTGGTTTTGGTTGCAATATGAGGACCACAATACTGACTGAAATATACTTAGTGTGAACCCAGCCTTAAGGTGTAAATGATGACTAATAGTAATCCTCATACCCCTACTCCTTGCAATGTGCTCTCTTTAAAATAAAGAAACCTGTTTTTAGTACAGTTTTGAGTTCTCTTTAAGTCCTTAAGGACCGGGCCTGAAATGGCCTTAAGGACCGAGGCAAATTTCATGAATATGAATATGACACTTTATAGATTAATAACTTGGGAATGCTTTTGCCTACCCAGTTGAATCTGAGAATGTTTTCTCATTACATATTGTACTTTACATTTCTGGTAAATTGAAGTCCATACTTACAACAAATCTTTATAAAAAAAAAACAAAATAATGTGAAAAATTGTGAAAAATAAAATTTTTCCAACTTTGAAACTTTTCTGCTTGTACAGAAAATGATCATGCCACATAAATTATATATTAACCCCTTCAAGACCGAGCCTATTTGCACCTAAAAGACCAGGCTCATTTTTCAAAATCTGACCTGTCTCACTTTATGCGCTTATAGCTCAGTGATGCTTTAACGTATGCTAGCGATTCTGAGATTGTTTTTTCGTCACATATGGCACTTTATATTAGTGGCAAAATTTGGTCACTACTTTGTGTGTTTTTTGTGAAAAACATCAAAATATCATGAAAAATTGAAAAAATTAGCATTTTATGAACTTTGAAATTCTCTGCTTCTAAAAAAAGAAAGTTGTATTACATAAATTAGTTACTAAGTCACATTACCAATATGTCCTCTTTATTCTGGCTTCATTTCATAAACATATTTTACTTTTTTAGGGTGTTACGGGGGTTAGAAATGTATCAGCAAATTACCACATTTTCGTGAAAGTTTCCAAAACTGATTTTTTTAGGGACCAGTTCTTATTTTAAGTTGATTTAGGAGGTTTGTATACTGGAAACCCCCATAAGTGACCCCATTTTGGAAACTAGACACCTTAAAGAATTAATCTAGGGGTATAATGAGCATTTTAACCCTACAGGGGCTGGAGGAAAGTATTCACCAGTAGGCTGTAAAAAAATGAAAAATTAAAATTTTCCAATAATACATACATTTAGATTAAAGTTTCTCATTTTCAAAAGGAACATGAGAGAAAAATCACCCCAAAATTTGTAACACATGTTCTCTTGAGTACTACGGTACCCCATATGTGGGCGTAAACCACTGCATGGGCACACAGCGGGGCTCAGAAGGGAAGGAGCGCCAATTAGCTTTTCCATTGCAGATTTTGCTGAAGAAGTTTCCGAGCGCCAGGTGCATTTGCAGTGCCCCTGTAGTGTCAGCAGAGAGAAAAAACCCCATAAGTCACCCCATTTTGAAAAGTACACCCCTCAAAGAATTCATCTTGGGGTAGGATGAACAATTTGACCCCACAGGTGTTAGAGGAAAGTATTCAAAATTAGACAGTAAAAATGAAAAACTCAAATTTTTTCCAATAATATGTTCCTTTAGTTTGAAATTTTCACGAGGAACAAGAGAAAAAAAGTACCCCAAAATTTGTAAGGCAGGTTCTCATGAGTATAACGGTACCTCATATGTGAGCATAAACCACTGCATGGGCACACAGCGGGGCTCAGAAGGGAAGGAGCGCCAATTAGCTTTTTCAATGCAGATTTTGCTGAAGAAGTTTCTGAGCGCCAGGTGTGTTTGCAGAGCCCCTGTAGTGCCAGCGGAGTAAAATCTCGCCATAAGTCACCCTATTTTGGAAAGTGCACCCCTCAAAGAATTCATTTTGGGGTGTGGTGAGCATTTTGACCCCACAGGTATTAGAGGAAAGTATTCAAAAGTAGACAGTAAAAATGAAAAACTCAAATTTTCCCAATAATATGTTCGTTTAGTTTGAAATTTCTCAATTTCACGAGGAACAAGAGAAAAAAAGTACCCCAAAATTTGTAACGCAGGTTCTCCTGAGTAAAAAGGTACCTCATATGTCGGTATAAACCACTGTATGGGCACACATCAGGGCTCAGAAGGGAAGGAGCGCCAATTAGCTTTTTCAATGCAGATTTTGCTGAAGAAGTTTCTGAGCGCCAGGTGGGTTTGCAGTGCCCCTGTAGTGCAAGCGGAGTAAAATCTCGCCATAAGTCACCCCATTTTGGAAAGTGCACCCCTCAAAGAATTCATCTTGGTGTGTGGTGAGCATTTTGACCCCACAGGTATTAGAGGAAAGTATTCAAAAGTAGACAGTAAAAATGAAAAACTCGAATTTTTCCAATAATATGTTCCTTTAGTTGGAAATTTCTCAATTTCACGAGGAACAGGAGAGAAAATTCACCCCAAAATCTGTAACGCAGGGTCTCCTGAGTAGAACGGTACCCCATATGTGGGCATAAACCACTGTATGGGCACACAGCCAGGCTCAGAAGGGAAGGAGCGCCAATTAGCATTTTCTCTGCAGATTTTTCTGAAGAAGTTTCTGAGCACCAGGTGCGTTTGCAGAGCCCCTGTAGTGTCTACAGAATAGAATCCCCCCAAAAGTCACCCCATTTCGGAAAGTACACCCCTCAAAGAATTCATATTGGGGTAGGATGAGCATTTTGGCCCCACAGGTATTAGAGGAAAGTATTCAAAATTGGCCAGTAAAAATAAAAAACTTGAATTTTTCCAATAATATGTTGGTTTAGTTTGAAATTTCTAAATTTCACAAGGAACAGGATAAAAAATGTACCCCAAAATCTGTAACGCAGGTTCTCCTGAGTACAACGGTACCCCATATGTAAGCATAAACCACTGTATGGGCACACAGCAGGGCTCAGAAGGGAAGGAGCGCCAATTTGCTGGAGCAAAACCGCAGCTAGTAACAGTTATTAGAATAGCGCAGTTACTAAAATACAATAAAAAAAATTAGATTACAGGTAATGGGGGGTGGTTACGGGTAATCTGGGGTGGTTCCGGGTAATCTAGAGGTGGTTTCGGGCAGTCTGAGGTGGTTACGGGCAGTCTGGGGTGGTTACGGGCAGTCTGGGGTGGTTACGGGCAATCTGGGGTGGTTACGGATAATCTGGGGTGGATACGGTCAACATGGGGTGGTCACAGGCAACCTGCTGTGGTTACGGCAACCTGGGGTGGTTACAGGCAACCTGGTGTGGTTAGAGGCAACCTGGTGTGGTTAGAGGCAACCTGGGATGGTTAGAGGCAACCTGGGGTGGTTATGGGCAACGTGGGGTGAATACGGACAACCTGCTGTGGTTACAGACAATCTGGTATGGTTACAGGCAACCTGCTGTGGTTACGGACAATCTGGGGTGGTTGCGGACAATCTGGGGTGGTTACAGGCAACCTGCTGTGGTTACGGATAAACTGAAGTGCTAATAGGTAATCTGAGGTGGGTACCTGTAATCTGGCGTGGTTACGGGCAATCTGGAGGGGGTCACTGGCAATTTGGGGTGGTTAGAGGCAAGGTGCAGTGTTCAGAGGCAAGGTGCGGTGGTCAGATGCAAGGTGCGGTGGTCATAGGCGACGTGCGGTGGTCAGAGGCAAGGTGCAGTGGTCATAGGCGACGTGCGGTGGTCATAGGCGACGTGCGGTGGTCAGAGGCGACGTGCGGTGGTCAGAGGCGACGTACGGTGGTCAGAGGTGACGTGCGGTGGTCAGAGGCAACCTGCGGTGGTTGCGTGCAATCTGGGGGGTTACATGTAATCTGGCATGATTACGGGCAATCTGGGGTGATTATGCCCAACCTGCGGTGGTTATGCCCAACCTGCGGTGGTTAGGGGCAACCTGGAGGGGTTACAGACAATCTAGAATTGTTACGGATAGAGTGAAGTGCTTATAGCTAATCTGGAGTGGTTACATGTAATTTGGGGTGGTTACAGGCAATCTGGGGTGATTACGGACAATCCGGAGGGGGTCACTGGCAACATGTGGTGGTTACGGGCAACGTGCGGTGGTTACGGGCAACGTGCGGTGGTTATGGGCAACGTGCGGTGGTTACGGGTAATCTGGGGGGTTACGTGCAATCTGACGTGATTACGGACAACCTGGGGTGGTTACGGGCAACGTGCGGTGGTTACGGGCAACCTGCGGTGGTTACGGGCAACCTGCGGTGGTTACGGGTAATCTGGGGGGGGGGGGGGTTAGGCGTAATTTGGGAGTAAACTGTAATTATTACTATAATAAAAAGTGTGTGTTTTATTTTTTTGTATGTTTGTCACTTTTTGTACTTTATACATTCATTTTCACTGTATTACTATGATTACTGTGATATTTTCTATCACAGTAATCATAGTTCAGTGACAGAGACCAAATTGGTCTCTGTCACTTTAAATTTTCAGAGCTTGGCTGGTTGTGAAGCGCATGCGCACTTCATAACCAGCCAGGACGTCGAGGAGGAAGGAGCTCCGTGGATCCGGTGAGTATATGGGGAAGGGGGGGTGACTCGGGGACGGGGGTGACAGGGGGGGGGTGGGGGGTGACAGGGGGGGTGGGGGGACATCACTTTTTATCCCCTGTCACCAATCATTCATGGTGACAGGGGATAAAAAGTGCCGGCGGCACATGGCACAAGCGATCAGCGGTATATAGTATATACCGCTGATCGCTTGTACCGGGACCCCACAGGGGGGGTCCCGATGACTGCCCCATGCTCTCCGCTATCTCCGGTGGCGGAAAGCATGGGGATTTCATTCATTTTTCTTGCTTGATCACTGTGAACAGACATTAGTCTGTTCACAGTGATCTCGGCGGCCATCTTGGATCCGATGGCCGCCGCGGGAGGGGGGGTTAGTGACTGGGGCACTAGGGGGCTGATCTGGGGTCTGATTTTTACTTATTTCATCTCCCCCCACCGTGGATTCACGGTGGGGGGAGATGAAATACAGCGGCGGCACCGGCCCATTAGTGACCGCCGTTTCGGCGGTCACTAAGTGGTTAATGGGGGTCAGCTGCGGGATCGCAGCTGATCCTCATTATCTCCGGTGCTGTACACAGATGAGAACGGGATCGCTGTCCCTGCAGCGATCCCGTTCTCATCACAAAGCCCCCTCAAGTCAGGAACGTATATGTACATTCCTACTGCACGGGGCATGTGCAATAGGAACGTATATATACAGATGGCTGACGTGAAGGGGTTAAATAGCATTAGCAATATGTATACTTTATGTTGGCAGCATTTATTAAACTATCTTTTAATTTGTTTAGACAGTAGAAAGCTTAAAACGTTATCAGCAATTTTCCAAATTTTCAGTAAAATTTTCAAAATCAGATTTTTTTAGGGACCTGTGTCATGGCTGCGGCGGCGTCCCGCGCTCCAGGCCGCCGCCGCAACTCCTCCTTCCCGCTTGCAGCCGCTGGTGTCCCAGTACCAGGACCTGGCGCTGCTGCTAGTTCGGCCCCTGGGGGCGCCTCACCTTCCTCCGTTCCTGTCTCTCGCTGTGCCGGCCAGCGCGCGCGCGCCCCCTGGCTCCTAGGGCGCGCGCGCGCGCCGGCTGTCTCAGATTTAAAGGGCCAGTCCGTCCCTAATTGGAAGTTGCACTAATCACTCCCTATAAATCCCAGTATGCCCTGTCCCTCGTGTTGGAGCCTCTACATGCTTCCCATAGCGTTTGGCCCAGCTCCTTGTTGTTCCTGTCCGCTGTCCCTGTCCTTAGTTCCTGCCCGCTGCCTAGTTCATTGTTCCTGTGCACTGCCTGTCACCTGCGGTTACGCCTATCGACCACTGCCAGCACTAGCTCCTGCCTACTGCTCCTGCCACAACTCGCCCGCCGTCACTAGCAACCAAGCCAGGGGTAGCGACCTGGGGGTCGCCTGCCGCAGCAAGCCCATCCCGCCTTGCGGCGGGCTCTGGTGAAAACCAGCGGCCCCTTAGACTCCGCTACCTGGTGCGGTTTATGCCATCGCTAGTGACGGTACAGAGGATCCACTACTCCTGGCGTTACAGTAGGCACCAACCATGGATCCCGGCGAGGTGCCTGATATCCGTGACGTAGCCAGAGTGGTCGCCCAGCAGGCTCAGCAGATCCAGTAACAGTCACAGCAGATCCAACAACTGACTGCCGCCTTATAGTAGCATACTACAGCCCAGCGCTCACCACCTCCAGCATCCTCTTCTAAACTTCGACTGGCTCTCCCAAGTAAATACGGTGGAGACCCTAAGTTCTGCAGGGGATTCCTGACTCAATGCACCATGCATATTGAACTCTTAAGTAGTCAGTTCCCTACCTTGCACTCTAAAGTGGCTTTCATCATTAGCCTACTGGAGGGGAGGGCCCTGGCTTGGGCCACGCCGCTGTGGGACCGAGATGACCTGGTTGCTGCCAATCTCCGAACCTTCCTGGCCGAGTTTCGCTCCTTCTTTGAGGAACCTGCCCGTGCATCTTCGGCAGAGACGGCTCTCCTCAACCTCTTACAAGGGAGTTCCTCTGTTGGCGACGCCAACCAATTCCGCACCCTGGCAGCGGAGTTAGACTGGAATGAGGCCGCTCTAGTTGCCACCTTCAAGAAAGGCTTGTCTAGTCGGGTGAAAGACGTGCTCTCCGCCCGGGACCTCCCTACCTCCTTGAACGATCTCATTCTACTGGCGACCAGAGTCGACAGCCGGTTTTCCGAGAAAGAGGAGGAGGTCCGGCAAGAACGGCGACTAAGCCTGCCCCATCGCCATCACCGGCTGGCACCGGTTTTCTAGAATCCGTTGCTCCAGTGCCCCAGCCGACTCCTGAGGTTCCCATGCAGGTGGAACGAACTCGCCTGACGCCTTATGAGAGAACTCGTCGTCTGCAGTTGAATCTCTGCCTTTACTGTGGTGGCTCTAATCACTACCAGCAGAGATGTCCCCAACGTCCTCAGCGTCCGGGAATAGCTCGCACCTAGGTCCGATGGGAGAGGCCTCCCTAGGTGTGCATGTCACCTCTCCACGGCTGTCCTTGCCAGTTTCCATCCAGATGCCATCGGGCCAAACTCACCAGACTACTGCCTTTATCGACTCTGGCTCTGCCGGCAAATTTATTGCAGCTACGTTGGTCCAAAGATAGCAGCTACCCATGACTCAGCTAGCCCAATCCCTGACTATCTCCTCTGTCACGGGCGAGATTCCTGTGGGTCTCAGAGCTATCCAGCGCCTACTAGGATTTGCCAACTACTATCGGCAGTTCATCCCACATTTCTCTACTCTGGTCGCACCCATTGTGGCTCTCACTAAGAACAAGGCTGACCCCAGGCATTGGCCGCCCGAGGCTGAGCAAGCATTCTCTAGCTTAAAGTATGCCTTCGCTTCTGCTCCTGCTCTAATCCGCCCGGATGCCACTAAAGCCTTTTCTCTTGAGGTCGATGCATCTTCAGTGGGCGCTGGAGCCGTCCTTTCACAAAAGGACGCGTCTGGTAAGACAAGAACATGCGGGTTCTTCTCAAAGACTTTCTCCCCCTGCCGAGAGGAACTACACTATTGGAAACAGAGAACTTTTGGCGATCAAGTTGGCCCTGGAGGAGTGGCGTCATCTTCTAGAGGGAGCCAGGCATCCGGTTAACATCTACACGAACCACAAGAACCTTCTTTATCTCCAATCGGCCCAACGTCTCAATCCCTGGCAGGCCAGGTGGTCGCTTTTCTTTTCACGTTTTAACTTCATTATCCATTTTCGTCCGGCTGAGAAGAACGTCAAGGCCGATGCTCTCTCCCGAGCATCTGATGTCATGGGGCAAGAGGACTCCCCTCACATCATACCTCCCGATCATCTTATGCCAGTCGCCACCTCGGCTCTTCGGAGAGTACCCCCCGGGAAGACCTATGTACGCCCTGCACTTCCGAGAAGGATTTTGAGGTGGGGACATTCCTCTTTGGTGGCCGGGCATCCTGGAGCCCAAAAGACCGGGCAACTGATCTCCCGCCACTACTGGTGGCCCAGCCTACTCCAAGATGTCAAGGACTTTGTGGCTTCCTGTACCATCTGTGCCAGGAACAAGTCCACCCTTCTAAGACCTGCCGGCCTACTACAGCCCTTGCCAGTTCCAGACCGTCCCTGGTGCCATATTGTCACAGACTTGCCACCATCTGCAGGTAACACTGTTATTTGGGTGGTTACACACCGCTTCTCCAAAATGTCTCACTTTGTGGCTCTTCCTGGACTACCATCCGCCCCTCGTCTGGCTCAGTTGTTCTTTCAGCATATCTTCCGCCTACATGGTCTCCCTCTTCATATCGTGTCAGACAGAGGCTCACAATTGGTCTCCAGATTCTGGCGTGCTCTCTGTTCACAACTCCAAGTAAAGCTGGACTTCTCGTCAGCCTATCATCCCCAGACCAACGGGCAAGTGGAGAGGGTCAATCAAGTCCTTGGCAATTATCTACGACACTTCGTATCTGCTCGTCAGGACAACTGGTCCAGTCTGCTTGCATGGGCAGAATTTTCATACAACCATCTGGACTCGAGTTCCACAGGCAAGTTACCCTTCTATGTGGTCTATGGTCGTCACCCTCGTCCTCCTCTACCTCTCTCCCCGTCCTCCGAGGTTCCAGCCGTCGAAGAACTGGTGTCAGACCTTCAGTCCATCTGGGGACAGACGCGACAGTCCTTGCTCAATGCTTCCGACCGCATGAAGGTCCAGGCGGATAAGAGGAGAAGACCTGCAACAAACTTTTCTCCTGGTGACAAAGTTTGGCTTTCGGCCAAATATGTCCGGCTCAAGATTCCCAGCTACAAGTTGGGGCCTCGATTCCTTTGACCTTTTTCTGTGCTAAAACGCATCAACCCAGTCACCTACAAACTCCGTCTACCCCCTACTATGCGGATCCCGAACTTCTTCCACGTCTCCCTCTTAAAGCCAGTGGTCCTCAACCGATTCTCCAGTAAATCCCCGTTCACCTCTCCTCAAGCCGTCTCGGACGATGTCTATGTTGTTAAAGATATCCTGGCAATGAAGATGGTCAGAGGAAAACGATTTTTTCTAGTGAACTGGAGAGGTTTTGGTCCTGAGGAGAGATCCTGGGAGCCCGAGACTAACATCCTGGACCAAGATCTTATTAAGAGATTCCTGCAGGCAAGAAAGAGGGGGAAGCCAAAGGGGCGGGGTACTGTCACGGCTGCAGCGGCGTCCCGCACTCCGGGCCGCCGCCGCAACTCCTCCTTCCCGCTGGCAGCCGCCGGTGTCCCAGTACCGGGAACCGGCACTGCTGCTAGTTCCACCCCTGGGGGCGCCTCACCTTCCTCCGTTCCTGTCTCTCGCTGTGCCGGCTGTCTCAGATTTAAAGGGCCAGTCCGTCCCTAATTGGAAGTTGCACTAATCACTCCCTATAAATCCCAGCATGCCCTGTCCCTCGAGTTGGATCCTCTACATGCTTCCCATAGCGTTTGGCCCAGCTCCCTGTTGTTCCTGTCCGCTGTCCCTGTCCTTAGTTCCTGCCCGCTGCGTAGTTCATTGTTCCTGTGCACTGCCTGTCACCTGCGGTTACACCTATCGACCACTGCCAGCACTAGCTCCTGCCTACTGCTCCTGCCACAACTCGCCCGCCGTCACTAGCAACCAAGCCAGGGGTAGCGACCTGGGGGTCGCCTGCCGCAGCAAGCCCATCCCGCCTTGCGGCGGGCTCTGGTGAAAACCAGCGGCCCCTTAGACTCCGCTCCCTGGTGCGGTTTATACCATCGGTAGTGACGGTACAGAGGATCCACTACTCCTGGCGTTACAACCTGTTTAGGTTTAAAGTGTATTTAAAGGGAATATATGTTAGAAAGCCCCACAAATCACCCCATTTTAGAAACTTAACCCCACAAACTCTGCAAAAAAAAAATCCAGAAAGTTTTTTTAACCCTTTAGGTGAGTCACAGAAATAAAAGCTTGGGGGGACATTTATGGCTTACAAATGTCCCCGCAGCTCCGGAACTCTGGGGATTTATGTAGGGGCGCATTGCCTCTACATAAATTCCGATCGCACAGGGCCTGTCCATGCGAATATTTTGAAACCTACGCCAGCTCAGATCTGGCGTGAGTTTCAGTATGCTGCGCCTCCTCTGTGTGCTGCCACACACCCCTCCCCGCCCCACTGACGGAGGTGGCGCATATGGGGCAGATGCGAACAAAATATTCTCAAAAATACCCTTTGCGAATATTTTGACGCCAATCTGCCCCATCTGCGCCAAAAAAGCATATTCGCCTTTTCATACATCTCCCTATGAGTGTGTACAAAAATTGAAAATGTCAATTTTCTGTGCAGAAATTTTATTGTAATCCAATATCTTTCATAATTATAAACCTATTACCAGGGAAATGCACCCCAATATTTATTGCCCCGTTTCTGCAGTTTATAGAAATACCCCATATGTGGCCCTATTGCGTTATTTGATGTTTCCGTTATTATTGGTCATTTTTGACTGGACCACTTCAGGTTGTCAGAGGCTCTGGGGTGCCAAAACATAAAAAAACACCCCTAAAGGGACACCATTTAGAAAACTACACCCCTTGAGGAATGTAACAAGGGGTGCGGTGAGCATTTGGACCCCACAGGTGCTTCACAGATTTTCAGATGTGGCTTGAAAAAGGAAAAATATTTTTTTTACACTAAAACGTTCTAGCCTTCAATTTTTCATTTTCACAAAGGGATAAAAGGAAAAAAACACCAGACGTGTAGTGCAGTTTCTCCCGAGTATGGAAATACCTCACATGTGGACATGGACACAAGTGCCAAGCGGGAGCAGAGAAGGAGCACCAATTGGCTTTTGGAAGCAGGATTTTACTGGAATGGATTTCGAAGGCCATGTCGCATTTACAAAGCCCTTGTGCTGCCAAGACAGTGAAAACCCCACAAGTGACCCCATTCTGGAAACTACACCCCTCAAGGAATCTAAAAAGGGGTGCAGTGAGCATATGGATGCTACTGGTGATAGGCACAAATGTGGAACAATGTGATGTGAAAGTGAAAAATTTAATCTTTTCATTTTCATGGCACAAATGTGCCGGTCATCAAGGGGTCCATATTCTTACTGCACCCCTTGTTAGAATCCTTGAGGGGTGTAGTTTCCAGAATGGGGTAACTTTTGGGGGCTTCCACTGTCTTGGCAACACATGGCATTCACCATCCATTCTAGCCAAATGGCGCTCCTTCCCTTTGGAGGCTTACCCTGCACCCACATGGCACTTTATGTCCACACGTGGGGTATTTCGGTACTTGGGGAAGATTCCGCTACACAATTCATGTTTTTTTTAAATCTTTTAACCCCTAGTGAAAATGAAAAAATCAAGAGTAGATTAATAATTTAGTGTAAAAATTAAACATTTTTTCTGCTAAATGTTGGTCTAGACTTTTTTTTTCATTTCCACAAAGGTTTAAAAAAAAAATGAACACAAAACATGTAGGGTAATTACCCCACATGTGGACATAATGTGCCATATGGGCACAGGGCATGCCACCAGAGGGACAGAGCGCCATTTAGAGGCTGGAATGGAGGATGGAGGCCAAGTCGCAATTACAAAGCTCCTTTGCTGCCAGGACCGTAGAAACCCCCTACAAGTGACCCCATAAGGAATCTAACAAGAGGTGCAGTCAGCATATGGACCCCACTGGTGACGGGCACATGTGTAGAACATGTGCTGTGAAGATGAAAAATACAATTTTTTTTAATGTTCACGGCACAAATGTGCCTGTCACCAGGGGCCATATCCCCGCTGCATCCCTTGTTAGATTCCTTAAGGGTTGTAGTTTCCATAATGGGGTCACTTGTGGGGGGTTCCACTGTCTGGCAGCACAGTGGCTTTGTAAATGTAACATGGCAAGCCTCTAATGGGAATAGGGGCCATGCCTATTTAGTTGGTAAAAAGAGACAATTTTAATTTATTTGGGGGTATTATGCCAATTATTAGTTTATAAGGTTGAAAAGGACAGGAGTACATCAAATTCAACCTGTGTTCATCCAGAGGAAGGCAAAAAAACCCTTGTGAGGCAGATGACAGTAGCCTCATCACAGGGAAAAAATTCCTTCCCGACTCCATAATGGCAATCAGAATAATCCCTGGATCAACCTGACCCCTGAAATAGGAATAAGGGAAAGGAAATACGGTTCAGGGAAGAAAAAGAGCGCTGCACCTCACACCTATGGCTGATACTAGTGCCCCTAGGCTCAATATAAACACATCAGAATTTTGTGTATGAATTGATCAAGCCACACTGCCCCATGTACCATCGTGCAGGTAACTGATACACATGGGTCCCTACACTAAGTCCACACCGTGTCAGTGGCTACCAACCCCGCAGGCGTGCACAGTCAGGAAACGGGGGCCATGGGACGGCCCTGCGACCCCCATGCCACAGGAGCAGATCCAAAAACACCACACCAGAACCCGGCCAGCACCACTGGCGGAGAAGGTCGCCCCCAAACAGCACAAGTCTGGATGAGGTATTGCGCTCACCATAGCTGCTGCAGACAGAATGGGAAAAGACAGGAGGGATTAAATCCATGTGCACTCAGGTGTCTCCTGCTAATTGCGTTCATGTGGGTTGCCAGGAGGAGTGCAAAACACGGAGAAAAGAGAGAAACAAAATAAGGTTCAGGGAAGAAAAAGCGCTGCACCTCACACCTATGGCTAATACTAGTGCCACTAGGCTAAATAAAAAACACATCAGAATTTTGTGTATGAATTGATCAAGCCACACTGCCCCATGTACCATCGTGCAGGTATCTGATACACATGGGTCCCTACACTAAGTCCACACCGTGCCAGTCAGTGGCTACCAACCCCGCAGGCGTGCACAGTCAGGGAACGGGGGCCATGGGACGGCCCTGCGACCCCCATGCCACAGAACCAGACCCAAAAACACCACACCAGAACCCGGCCAGAACCGCCGGCGGAGAAAGTCGCCCCCAAACAGCACAAATCTGGATGAGGTATTGCGCTCACCATAGCTGCTGCAGACAGAATGGGAAAAGACAGGAGGGATTAAAACCATGTGCACTCAGGTGTCTCCTGCTAATTGCGTTCATGTGGGTTGCCAGGAGGAGTGCAAAACACGGAGAAAAGAGAGAAACAAAATACGGTTCAGGGAAGAAAAAGAGCACTGCACCTCACACCTATGGCTGATACTAGTGCCCCTAGGCTAAATAAAAAACACATCAGAATTTTGTGTATGAATTGATCAAGCCACACTGCCCCATGTACCATCGTGCAGGTATCTGATACACATGGGTCCCTACACTAAGTCCACACCGTGCCAGCCAGTGGCTACCAACCCCGCAGGCGTGCACAGTCAGGAAACGGGGGCCATGGGACGGCCCTGCGACCCCCATGCCACAGGAGCAGATCCAAAAACACCACACCAGAACCCGGCCAGCACCACTGGCGGAGAAGGTCGCCCCCAAACAGCACAAGTCTGGATGAGGTATTGCGCTCACCATAGCTGCTGCAGACAGAATGGGAAAAGACAGGAGGGATTAAATCCATGTGCACTCAGGTGTCTCCTGCTAATTGCGTTCATGTGGGTTGCCAGGAGGAGTGCAAAACACGGAGAAAAGAGAGAAACAAAATAAGGTTCAGGGAAGAAAAAGAGCGCTGCACCTCACACCTATGGCTAATACTAGTGCCCCTAGGCTAAATAAAAAACACATCAGAATTTTGTGTATGAATTGATCAAGCCACACTGCCCCATGTACCATCATGCAGGTATCTGATACACATGGGTCCCTACACTAAGTCCACACAGTGCCAGTCAGTGGCTACCAACCCCGCAGGCGTGCACAGTCAGGGAACCTCATCCAGACTTGTGCTGTTTAGGGGCAGCCTTCTCCGCCGGCGGTGCTGGCCGGGTTCTGGTGTGGTGTTTTTGGGTCTGGTCCTTTGGCATGGGGGTCGCAGGCCCGTCCCATGGCCCCCGTTCCCTGACTGTGCACACCTGCGGGGTTGGTAGCCACTGACTGGCACGGTGTGGACTTAGTGTAGGGACCCATGTGTATCAGATACCTGCACGATGGTACATGGGGCAGTGTGGCTTGATCAATTCATACACAAAATTTTGATGTGTTTTTTATTTAGCCTAGGGGCACTAGTATTAGCCATAGGTGTGAGGTGCAGCGCTCTTTTTCTTCCCTGAACCGAATAAGGGAAAGGATTTAGAAAATGTAGAACTCCAATGACATGTACGCCTTGAAGCAATCCTTTATGCAGAGGCCGGGGTGATCAGAACAGGTGTCACACTGGAAAATGGTGTCCTTCCTGATCCCCCTTTTGTGGCACACTCTGCACTTCTTTTGGGATCTCCTCTTTTTCCAGTGTGGGGGACTTCACCTGGAAAATGTCCCTGTACGATACAGGGTCCTTCATATCCAGAAGCGCTGGGGCCCTCTCCATGGCTGCTGAATATTAGGGCTCTAATTACTGCTTCCTGGAATTCAAGGTATTTCCCCGGGTGGCCGGCACATAGTTACAGAACAAAAGCATTAAACATCTCTGTTTTGACTAGATGTATGGCCACCTTTTTGTACCACGTTCTAGTTTTCTCGTGGCATTCTATGATTTGAGGACTTGATCTGAGAGATCAACTCCTCCCATATACTGATTGTAGTCTAGAAAACAATCAGGTTTGTTCATCACGTCTGTGGTATCTCGCATAGGGACAGGGGTGGTGCTATTCATGTGAATTTTGGTCAAAATAAGGACATCACGTTTGTCCTTATATTTAACCAACAACTTATTTTCACAGGCAAAGGCCTTGCTCTCACCCCTTGACATCAGTGTTCTTACCGGATGACTTGGGAGGCCTCTTTGATTTTTTTTGGATTGTGCCGCAAGCTACAGTAGCTCGGGCAGCGAGGGACCGAATCAGGGGATGCTGGTATAAAAGTTATCAACGTACAGGTGATAACCTTTATCCAGCAGTGGGAAGATCAGTTCCGAAACGATCTTCCCACTAACTTTGAGGATGGGGGGGGGGGCATTCTGGGGGCTAGATTTGGGTGTCCCTACCCTCATATACTCTAAATCTGTAAGTGTACCCTGAGGTACTCTCACAGAGTTTGTATAATTTCACACCATCTCTTATTGGGAAGGTACTGGCAGAAATGGGGTCTTCCTTTGAAGCTCAGGAAGGACTCATCTACTGCAATGTATTTCTCTGGGATATACATCTCAGTAAATTTAGATGAGAAACGATCTATGACTGGCCGTACTTTGTACAGGCAGTCATATGAGGGATCATCTTGCGGGCACCTTGCATTGTCGTTATACTGCAAGAATTTTAGGAGGGCTTCGAATCGATACCGTCCCATGGCCATACTGTAAAGTGGGGTATTATATAATATATATATATATATATATATATATATATATATATATATAATATCCCCACTCCAGTATTGCCGCATTGTGTTTTTTTTTTACTAGGCCCATGTGCAGCTGGAGCCCCAAAATTTTCTCATTTCGGCTGCATCAACAGGGGTAACGCCGTGGGCCTAGCAAAAGAAGAGGAGGGGTTCTGGGCTATAAATTGGTGCGCGTACAAGTTTGTTTGCACCACCATCAAATTTATAAGGTCATCAGAGAAATAGAGCTTGAAAAAGTCTATTTCTTTGAGACCTGTGGGGTTAATTTGGATTCCCGCTCGTGCTATAAAGAAAAGGAATCTGGGGCTGATAATTTTGGGGGTATAGGTTGCAGATGTGGTCACCTGTTTGGGTGCGGGATGGGGTCACCTGATTTAGCTTTGCTAGATAAGTGGTCCAAACAGTGGAAATTGAAGTTCAACCTTTCCAAATGTAAAATAATGCACTTGGGGAGGAGTAATCCTCTATCTGAGTATCACATCGGCAGTACTGTGTTGGAAAACACTTCAGAAGAGAAGGATTTAGGGGTAGTGATTTCTGACAGCCTTAAAATGAGTCACCAGTGCAACCAGTTGATGGGGAAAGCAAATCGTATGCTGGGGTGTATAGCTAGAGGTATAACCAGTAGGAAGAGGGAGATTGTGATCCCGCTGTATAGAGCTCTGGTGAGGCCACATCTGGAATACTGTGTCCAGTTCTGGAGACCTCACCTAAAAAAAGGACATTGATAAAATAGAACGGGTCCAAAGACGGGCTACAAAAATGGTGGAGGGTGTGAGGCATAAACCATATCAGGAAAGACCTAAAGAGGTTATCCAGCGCTACAAAAACATGGCCACTTTTCCCCCTACTGTTGTCTCCAGTTCAGGTGCGGTTTGCAATTAAGCTCCATTTACTTCAATGGAACTGAGTTTCAAAACCCCACCCAAAGTGGAGACAACAGTAGGGGGAAAGTGGCCATGTTTTTGTAGCGCTGGATAACCCCTTTAAGGATTTGAATCTGTATAGTCTGGAGGAAAGAAGGGAAAGGGGGGACATGATTGAAACCTTTAAGTATGGGACTAAATAAAGGACTGAATAAAGAGGGGAGTGTTTTTAGTAAAAAACTAAGCTCAAGAACAAGAGGACACAGTGAGAGGTTAGTTGGGGGAAAGGTCAGAAGCAATGTGAGAAAATATTATTTTACTGAAAGAGTAGTAGATACCTGGAACAAACTTCCAACAGAGGTGGTTGGTAAATCCACAATAACAGAATTTAAACACGCCTGGGATAAACATACATCTATCCTAAGATAATAAGAAAGAAAATACTAAAAGGGCAGACTAGATGGACCCAGTGGTCTTTTTCTGCCGACAATCTTCTATGTTTCTATGTTTCACCTGTCTGGGGGGCAGGGGGCAGGATGGGGTCACCTGTCTGGGGGGCACAGGGCGGGAAGGGATGACGTGTCTGGGGGGCAGGCCAGGGCGTCCTCCTTGGACGCCTACGTGGGTGTTCATCATCTTTGGATGATGCTGATGATTAGGATTAGAGATGAGCGAACCGGGTTCGGGTTCGAGTCCATATGAACCCGAGCGTTCGGCATTTGATTAGTGTTGGCTGCTGAACTTGGATAAAGCCCTAAGGTTGTCTGGAAAACATGGATACAGCCAATTACTATATCAATGTTTTCTACATAGCCTTAGGGCTTTATCCAACTTCAGCAGCCACCGCTAATCAAATGCCAAACGCTCGGGTTCGGATGGACTCGAACCCAAACCCGGTTCGCTCATCTCTAATTAGGATGAATGGAGGAAAGAAGGATCCCCTCATTCATTCTCACTGGCTGTTTCGGTGTCGGAGGCAATAACAGCGTATGCCTCCTCCACCGAAAATACCCATTAATTTTCCAGGCCGTCGATGATCCAGAAAGCTGAAAATCACTGTCAGTGGCTGGTTTGAATTAACCAGCCAATAACAGCGATTGTGCCGACAAGCAGAGATGGCCTGCTGTGTGTTACAGCAGCCATCTTTACCTGATCGCTGTGTGTGTACACACAGTGATCGGGTAAACCGAGGGCATAAATGTACACCTGTTTGTGTTAAGGCACGGGCTGCAGTCGTAAAGGGGTTAAAGGACCCTTTTTGGATTATGTTCACAGAGTAAAACAGGTTATGTGTGCTGGTAAATTAGGTTATATTGAAATAACACTGAAAGAGTTCCTATATGACTCTAGTTTGGAGGTGTAGTAAGGAAGATTCTATTTGTGGCCCAGAAGAGGGCAGAAGAGACTGAATATAGCCATAGCAGAAAAGCATTAAAAATTAATTTTGTGATTGCCCTTGATAATGTTTCTTCAGATATATGGAAAAGAACAAACCTTATTATAAAGATTTGTCAGATAGAAGAGAGAATGTTTTAATGGTTGACAAAATGTTCTAGGTAGCAGCGGTCATCATTTTGTATCCTTTTGTTAAGGTAGATTTGAATTGTAATTTATTATTGCATTGTCTGCCTAAGGCATCTTATTTCTACTGAGTCAGGTTTTTACTTTGGTTTTATGTATAAAGTGCTCCATCTGGATGAAGAAGAGACAACCCCTTCCATTATCTAAACTCAAAGAATCTCTGCTTATAGACAGACATTTGTTGAATTTATAGAGTTCTGTAAAATACCTGAGAATGACTTTAGAATGTATGTATCTTGTTTTTTGTATTGCTCATAAAGAAGAGGTCCAACTAGAATTCACAGGTCCCAATAGCAGAAACATTTACCCACTATAACATAACTAAATTGGAGTAATGCAAATAGCAGTGTTCTACTTGAGCAGGCACCTAAAAGGGATCAAGTGCTGTTTGTCAGATCTGCACAACAGAGAACCCACAGAGCTGAGCATTCAGAATTTCTACTCACTAAACCTGTTGGGCTCCTATTGGGAAAGACCTCTGTGCACTGCCATACAGTCTCAATACACATCACTCTGTTGTATACATGTGACCTTGTGTGGTGTTGAAGGGATTAATGTAATGTTACACATGTCTTAAGAATATTTTTTTGATATATGTAGAACTCTTATGGTATGTAGTATATACAATACTACATTTTCTGGTCTTACCTTGTTTTTGAACACCCTGTGTGTGAACACCAGCACATGGAGGGTATAAGGACCCTTTCATACAGGCCGACTAGCATCGCACACAAGTGCCAGTCATTGAGATTGGCGCTTGTTTGCAGTGCCTTTATATCAGTCATGTGGCTGGCTGCATGAACAATCGCTGGATTATTACTGCAGCCTATTATCTTCATCATAGTTGGCTGCACATTCCTGTCTACATGGTACACAGAAGGATGTGCAAACTG
Source organism: Dendropsophus ebraccatus (assembly GCF_027789765.1). NCBI lineage: Eukaryota > Metazoa > Chordata > Amphibia > Anura > Hylidae > Dendropsophus > Dendropsophus ebraccatus. Next base: position 78,920,202 of record NC_091457.1, read on the forward strand.
ACCAGAACATGGATGATTTACACATTGACATCCAATCACAGTGAAGGGGCAGTACAGGGTTAATAACCAAAGTGATAGTACAGATAGTTATAATAAATATAGTGATTTCACTATACAACAACAATTCAATAAAAAGTCAGAGCACATAAATGATGAACAAAGTGGCATATATTGATGTCATAATTCCCCGATTTGGGGGCGACACCTGGATTTGATGCCTCTTAAAAAGACAACCTTAGGTGTCAGCTGCGGTTATTAATGTGTGGCAGCCATGTGTAAAAGTAGCCTTATTGAAGATAACTTCCATGGTCCATGTGCTTTCTATAGACACACATTAGAGTCAGTGGCTTTGATAACACTGAGGGGTTTTTGTGGATTTTTTTTATGTATTATGCTTGAATAAAGCCATGGCTGTACTGAAAACACATGGAAATATATTCCTTTTGTGTAACTATAGAATACATATGTTGGGCAAGATATTAGAAACACTCTTTTTTTAAATTGTTGGTGGTTGTCTCTGTTCATCCTATAGACATCTTTATGAAGGCTAATTCATAGAAAGCTGTTGCCATTATGAAAACTTAAAAAATGGAAGCAGCAAGAATTTATTAAATTGATTATTTTTTCTGCTAATTTTTTGACTTAATTTTGAGGCCCTCTTCTGCTCCATCTATTGGGCACTTCTATAACAACATATTCTATAACAACATGCATATTAACTGTAGGGAATTAAATGGTAGCATAATAAAAGACACTGGAAATTCAATGCTTGAGACTAAGTGTATTGCCATGTCTGGACCACCTTGGAAGACACATGGCGATTGATTGTCATTGTCTGGACAAAGCAGTTGTGTGCTAAGTGGGGACTTTGGCTGAACAGCGTTTTGCATTGTTTTAACAACCTTATCTCATACAATTCATACTGGCCTCAGCAGCTGTCCTAATGCACCGTAGCAATTCCTGTGGCTTAGTACTAGTATAGTATATACATATTTAGAAGATGGTGCAGTTTGTTGGCGATAACTCAATAAAACACTGTATGGAGTAAACCAAGAACACAGTAGCATTTTTTTTTTAAATCTTTGCTGTGGTTGGAATTTGTCCCAAAGATAGAATTGCTCATAGTAGATTTTACAACACATCTCACGATAAACAATGAGATAAACCTACTGGCAGATAAAGGATAAGATTTTAGTACAAATGTGCAAAATAAATGTTCCTAAACTCCAGGCAAAAATTCTGGAATGCTTACCATTGACTTCATAGCAAATATTTAAATCACATATGGAACACAAAGCAAAGTTTTATAGCTGAACTTGGCCTCATACATACTTGAATTAAATGACAGGGTTTTAATTAATATCATATGTTTTTCCAAATTAAATAGAGGAAAAGGTATGGAAACACTTAATTTTAGGGGAATAAAATATGGTAATACCATTTGCATTTCTAAAACAAAGCAGCACACTATGAAAATTCTAATTCTTCAGTTAACAGGGAAAGCTCTAGACATGGGTAGGGATTATAGAACAATTCTAAAGGCCCTCCTACACAGAGTGCCTAGGGATGCTCATTTACCCTATAATTGGCCCATATAAAATAGTCAGCAATCAGCCAATGAGCAAGCAAACGCTCACTCATTGGCTGATTTGTTCTTTTGTGCGACCGCTAAAATCCTTGTTATCGGTTGCACATCTCTCTGTTTAAACAGGAAATGTGCGGCTATTAACAAAGCAGAAACGGTTGCACAAAAATACAGAGACTGTGGCCTAGCTGCTTGGTTAATCGTCCCATGTAAAGGCACTGCAAATGGGCTCTCTTTTGCAGCTGCACATTGCTGCACATTACCTGTGCTTTAAATAAAGCCCCGACCCCATTTACCTGGCCAGATTTACTAAGATTTACCCTGTCGCAGGGTTGCACACAAATCTACAGCTGCATAATTTACACTGTAAACCATGATAAATTAGGCATGGCCTCTTCCAACCCATCCTGCTGCACCCCAAACTCCCTCTACAGACCCCCACCCATCCATCAGGCGAGTGGGGCTTACAGGGTGGGGGTCTATTTTTAAATGAGCCCCAGAGTGTGATAAAAGATGTTGGTGGTTTCCAGACAGCTGTGTGCAAAAATGGGTACAGGTATAAATACAACTGGAAATGTATAGTAGGAAATTATGGAGGAAGATCACAGAAGAAGTCTAAGCATTAGGATGGAAAATTCAAAGTAATATACCTATAATGCACATTAAAACAAATGGGAGTAAACCAGAATCAGATCTGTAGGAAATTGGCAGAATGAAATAGGATTTACTTTTTAGAAAAGCCAAATAAAACAGAGTGCTAATGACTACACAGAGGAAATCTGGGTTACATTAGGCTAAAGAGAGGCGATAAATCTCCAATGTGTATCGGCCAAAGAGCTGATGCTAAAACTTTTATCTGGTGCCTTTTTAATGAAGTACTGTATTAAAAATGACACCTGAAGAAAACAATGATACTTCCCTGATCATTTATATTATAAGGTAGTAAGTGAGGTCACAGGGGAGACGGTAATCATTACCTCAGTAGTGAACACACAGGTGTACATAGACATTTTGTACATTGTCCGCATTCCATTGATAGAAATAGATTTAATGACAGTGAAGATAATAATGCATTTAGCCACAAAGCAAAGTTTTGGTGAAAAGTAATATAGTTCGAGTATACAGTGGTACCTTTGTTTAAGAGTAACTTGGTTTAAGAGCGTTTTGGTTTAAAATTGTGACTTGGTTTAAGAGCATTGCTTTGGTATAAGAGCTCCTTGTACTGGGTGGGAGAGGGAGTTGAGGAGGGGCATGGTCTGCATAGCGGGGTCTACAGCACTGTACTCTGACCTATGAAGTCTCCCTCACCTTTCAAATCATAGCAGATCCACTTCAGGCTGGGGCTTATATCAGGAGACAGGACTGTGGAGGTAATCTCTTAATAACTGTAACCCCTCTCTCCCCGAAAAGAGAGCGCTGCATGTATGTCCCCACATCTGCCCTGTTCATTTCTTCATGCTCCCTGCAGTCACTGTCAGCCCTTGTGTTTCCTATCCTCTCCAATACTGTACAGTAACTTATAAATATCACATATTCTGCTGTTTATGAATGTTTGTTTAATCTGTTTTACATGTTGTTCAGAATATTAAATAATTTTTTGGGGATTGTGGAACCAATTGTCGGCATTTCTATAATTTCTTATGGGAAAATTTGCTTTGGTTTTAAGAGTGGATTTAGGTTACAAGCACTGTCCCGGAACGAATTATGCTCGTAATCCAAGGTACCACTGTATATGAAAGTAGTTTATGGTCAAAATTGATATAATTCTTTATATAGCATAAACTTATTCTGCAGCACTTTACATAGCTTGTGATCACTTTGATCAATCCCTGTCTCCACTAGGGCTCTTAATCTATATTCCAAATCTACCTGTGTGTTTTGGATGTAAGAAAAAAACCAGAGTACCTGGAGGAAACCCATACAAACACAGGTAATAACATACAACCCAGCACTACAAGACAACAATGCTAACCACTGAGCAGGGCTGTTCCTAGGTAATTTGGACCTTGATAAAAGCACCCCCCCAAGTAATGTTCGAGGGGGGGCTAGGGTTGTGAAGGGTTGCTGTGCCACCTGGGCTGTGTCCCCATAGTAATAATGCCACCTGTGCTGTGTCCCCATAGCAGTAATGCCCCCTGTGCTTGGTCCCTATAGTAATAATGTTGCCCTGTGTTTGGTCACTATAGTAATAATGCCAACCATACTTGGTCCCTATAGTAATACTGTCCCCCTGTGCTCAGTTCCTATAGTTATAATGTCTTCCTGTGCTCAGTCCCTATAGTAATAATGTCCCCCGGTGCTCTGTCCCCATAATAAAACTGTCCCTCTGCATTGCCCAACACAAAAAAACAAACAAAAAACAACACTATACTCACCTTATCCTGGAATGGAGCGGGTCCTTCTGTCTTCTCCAGCCTGTCACCATAGGGACAGATCCTCCAGCAGGCACAGTGACAGAGCATGTAGGACCCCTAAATAATGGTGACGGGGAGTTAATAACTGGGGATCAGGAGAAAGCTGAGTTACTTAATGGGTTCTTCAGTTCTGTATATACAAAAGAGGATGGAGCTGTGGTGGGTGGGGCCAGTACTGAGGTGGGTGGGGCCAGTGCTGCTAACACATGTAATGTATTGAACTGGTTTACTATAGATATGGTCCAAGATAAATTAAATAAACTCAATGTAACCAAAGCTCCAGGGCCTGATGGATTACACCCCAGAGTTCTTAGGGAACTCAGTTCTGTAATTTCTCTACCCTTGTATGAAATATTCAGTGATTCTTTGCTTACTGGTATTGTGCTGGACTAGCGTAAGGCAAATGTAATGCAGATTTTCAAAAAGGGCTCACGAACTTCCCCAGGTAACTATAGACCCGTAAGCGTAACATCCATTGTGGGGAAACTATTTGAGGGGCTTATAAGGGACTACATCCAGGAATATGTAGTGGCTAATAGTATTATAGGTAATAACCAGCATGGTTTTACTAAGGACAGAAGCTGTCAAACCAACCTGATATGTTTCTACGAAGAGGTAAGTAGAAGCCTTGATGGGGGCGCAGCTGTGGATATCATGTACCTGGATTTTGCTAAAGTGTTTGACACAGTTCCTCATGGGCATCTGATGGGTAAGTTAAAGTCTATCGGTTTGGAAAGTTTAATGTGTAACTGGATTGAAAACTGGCTTAATAATCGTACCCAGAGAGTGGTGGTCAATGAATCCTACTCCGAATGGTCCCTGGTAATAAGTGGTGTACCCCAAGGGTCAGTACTGGGACCTCTTCTGTTTAACTTGTTTATTAATGATATTGAGAGTGGAATTAACAGCAATGTTTCTATCTTTGCAGATGACACCAAGCTTTGTAGTACAGTACAGTCTATGGAGGATGTGCAGATGTTACAGGATGACTTAGACACACTGAGTGTTTGGGCGTCCACTTGGCAAATGAGGTTCAATGTGGATAAATGTAAAGTTATGCACCTGGGTACTAATAACCCACATGCATCATATGTCCTGGGGGGAGTTACTCTGGGAGAGTCTCTAATGGAGAAGGATCTGGGTGTACTTGTAGATAATAGACTACAGAACAGCACACAATGTCAGTTAGCTGCTTCTAAGGCCAGCAGGATATTGTCATGCATTAAAACAGGCATGGACTCTCGGGACAGGGATATAATATTACCGCTCTATAAAGCTTTGGTGCGGCCTCATCTGGAGTATGCTGTCCAGTTTTGGAACACGATTCATAAAAAGGATGTTCTAGAGCGGGAGAGGGTACAAAGACGGGCAACTAAACTAATAAGGGGAATGGAGCATCTTCGTTATGAGGAGAGATTAAAAGAATTAAATTTGTTTAGTCTGGAGAAGAGACGTTTAAGGGGAGATATGATTAATTTATTTAAATATATAAATGGCCCCTACAAGAGATATGGGGAAAAGATGTTCCAGGTAAAACCCCCTCAAAGGACAAGAGGACACTGCCTCCGCCTGGAGAAAAAAAGGTTCAATCTCCGGAGGCGACAAGCCTTCTTTACCATGAGAACTGTGAATCTGTGGAACAGTCTACCACAGGATCTGGTCACAGCAAAAACAGTAGAGGGCTTCAAAACCGGCCTAGACAAGTTCTTAGACCAAAATAATATAAATGCATATGTATAGAACCTATCACCCCTCCCCCTTCCCTGTATCCATCCCCTCCTTGGTTGAACTTAATGGACATGTGTCTTTTTTTTCAACCGTATTAACTATGTAACTATGTAACATCATATCACTGCGGCCGCTATAGGGAGAGACCACATCCAGAAATCACCTGAGCGAGGTCCCGGGAGGCGAAGGCGGACGACAGCCAGTAAAACAGCACTGAGAAATGACACGGAGTCAATAGGACAGGTGGAACGTCAAACAGACCCATCTGCATGGACTCCGCTTAAAACTCCTCGCTTAATTCTGTAGTGTGAACATATTATATTAAGCAGGGTTCTGGAACAATGCTTTCCCATCTCCAGAGTTATCCCTGACTGATGGGACCACCACCAATCCAAAAAATGGAGGCAAATTGTACCCCAAAATTAACTTCACTGCATGTGTGCGGCCACTACTTTATTCATTCTATTCTGCATAGAAGTAAAGTGTGGGGTTTTGAATATGTAACTTTTAAGTATGAAATGTTTTTAAACATGTTTCACCTTTTAAAACTGCACAGCCACCAAGTGCATGGTGCTTGGCTGCACAGCATGCTACCACTGTGTGTAAACCCAGCCTTTATGATATTTTAGTGGGATTGCTGAGATACATCTGCAGACATAAAACAAAGAAGGGTTGAACAAGGACACCCGTGTTGAGGTATCAGTATTTTTCCTTATGACTTCATGGTGAATTAAAGGATTTAATAACATTAGAAATCCACATTATAAATACCTGGCTTCCTCAGTTTTAGCCATATTTGCTATCATTTCTGCATAGACCTCATTTGCATTGGACACAATTCATAATGTTGTATGTATTATTTATATACCGTATTTTTACTTGCATATAATCTGAAGTCCCTGGTTTCAATTAAACATGCATTTTCAAGGCAGTCAAATCATTTGGCGTTGCCGAGGCATTAAATTGACTCATACCATCTAAAACATATTGTGCACATTGCCTTCTGGGATAGACAGAAAATAGGCATGAAAGAGTTTGGCGGCAGAGGCAGAAGTAATCGATTAGCTTGTCAAGACTAAGTTGATTTAACTTTTTTTTTTTTTTTCTCTAAACAAGCTGGAAACCCTGAACAGATATTCCAAGCTGTCCCTTAAAAGTGTGGAATTTATATAACATTTACAGAAATACGAGTGGGAATAACTTCACAGAATTTGTCTGCTGTCCTCCTGGGATACAAGCTGGTTTTTGTTATATGCTTTTTCATTTTTTTCCCTTTAAGCACCAGGCATTAGCTGGTCTACCAGTCGGGAATGGCAGTTTACCCAAATGGAAGAAAAATATTATCTATCTGATGTCATAGGTCAGGAGGCCAAGAGACACCTGTTTTATTAGCCCTCTGAAAGTAATACAAGTACATGACACCTTGAAGATTTATTCATGTAATAGAAGCGCATACATTAGGGCTTTCGCTCTCTTACATTCTAGTTTTCCTTTTTGAATGAATTAAATTATTCCAACTATCACCTGTGATGTAATATAAAACACTGCTCTCTTTTGTAAAACTGCAAATTCCGCACTGGAAATGAAGAGCAGTAAAAGTGGAATTGATTTCTTTTCCCCTTTGATTCAAGTTTTAATCCATTCTTTGAGTATTCATAGAGACCAGTTAGCAAGATTTGGAGGGAATCTTTCTCTTACCTGTTGGAATTTCTAGTGGAAGGGCAGATCTGTCTACTGTTTGCAAAAATAAATATGTAAATATTATAAAATATATACCAATGACTAGAATTACACTAATTAGCCATAACATTAAAACCTGTCTTTTCTTGAGACATTGGTCCCTGCTGGAGGGGGTGGGTGGGACATAGCATGAAGTACGTTAACAGTCAGTTCTTAAACTTGATGTGTTGGAAGTAGGCAAAATAGGCAACTTTGACAAGGACCAAAATGTGATTACTAATTGACTGATAATAGTGAGGTATTTTAAAGGTGTTCCTAGCATGCAGTAGTCATTACTGGGTGCAAGGATGTATAACTAGTGACAGGGTTATAGACATGCACGCAACAAAAGCTACTATAGGTGTAACGCTGCCGCACCCGGCAGTGGCCCAATGCTTACACCTGGCTTGCTGACTATGTTTACTCAGACTGTTCTTGGCCTGTTCTGTGGTGCCTTGCATCAGTACTGTCTGGTCCTTGGTGACCGGCTGCTACCAACACCAGGATCATGCTTGTGGAACAACCTGACGTCTTCTAGCTGCAGAAGTCCAGCTTCTGCATCCTGGAGAGGGATTAATTGTTAAGACCTAGAGGGCACTTAAAGCCAATGAGCATTGTAAGTGAGCACCGATCTGCTAGATACTATTACATGGCTCGACGATCATGTAGCAAGGGCTGCACGGACATTGTTAGTGGTCCCTGTGCAGCCCTTGCTTGCTTTTACAAAGAAAATAATAACGTTTATACCCATGCTTGACGGGTGTTCTGCAGTCTTTACCCCACGTTTCCTGCCCCCTCGGCCACCTCTGACACTTTTGGCCTGACTCTTCAGTGACAGGCAGCTTAGCCAATTATTGGCCAAGACAGAATAGCCCTGCGGCCAGTGATTGGCTGAGCGACCTGTCAGTACAGGTACAGTGCCAGAAGTGTAAGAGGTGGCTAGGGGGAGCAGGAATTAGGGGGTAAAGGCTGCACTTAGTGATGCGCCATCGGCGACTGAGGATTTTCAAACATGTTGAAAGACAAAGATCACCTGATAATCTGCTCTTCTGCTGATCGTTGTCTTTATTACATGGAGCGATGATCTGCAGAATATGCTTGATTTAGCAGATTATTTATCCATGTAATAGAGCCTTTCGACTCTGCTCCCTGGTGGACGAAAACCTTTTGAATTAGTCTCAATCGGAGGTGCTGTTGTCTGGTCGTAAGTCATTCACCGCTTTTTTGCGCAAGAGTTTTATAGTCAGTGAAGTAACCTAAGGAAGAAATTCTGACTTTGTTGTTTATGTGCAAATAAAGGCAAGGCAAAGGCAAGCAGAACCTTCTATTGTCATCCATTTTGAAGGTTTTCTGCCCTGCTTTAGTATTTATTAGAGAAACTAGGTTTCCGTCCGCAGAGGATCATGGGGTGCAGCCACAGGATCAGCTTCACTAACTTTAAAAAGTTTTAAAATATTATTCACACATAGTGTCAAAAACACCAGAAAATTTTTTGTCATATGACATTTTACCACACCCCAAAAAAATGAAACCTCTAAAACAAAGGCACAGTTGTTTTACAGTTCTACCACACAAATAGTTTTTAGGGTTTCTCAATATATATTATATGATAAAAAAAGGCCATTAGTAAGTTTAACTTATGCCACAAGTTGTGGCTTTTGAAAGGTGAGTATTAGAGATGAGCGAACCGGGTTCGGGTTCAAGTCCATCCGAACCCGAACGATCGGCATTTGATTAGCGGGGGCTGCTGAAGTTGGATAAAGCTCTAAGGTTGTCTGGAAAACATGAATGTAGCCAATGACTATATCCATGTTTTCCACATTATCCAAGTTCAGCAGCCACCGCTAATCAAATGCAGAAAGTTCGGGTTCGGATGGACTCGAGCATGCTCAAGGTTCGCTCATCTCTAGTGAGTATGAAAAAACAAAAGCAAGAAAAAGAAAAAAAAATTTGAGTTCTTAATGGATTAATGTTTGGTTTTTAACTACAATAACCATGACATACATTAAAATAAAGTAGCCATTTATGTGGTCTTCAGTCAATAAATATTAAAATGTTTTGGTATCCAAGGCTAATTTATAATGTGCAGAAATTAATTGTAATTATATTTGACGAACTGTGACCAATTATATGATGTGGTCTCATCATTTACATCCTAGCAAATCGTGCCAATTTCAGTATCATTTACATTTCATGTTGTTTAGTTTCTTTTTAAGAGTATGTGATCAAGCCTGTTAGAAGATTAAGGCTATGTTCACACTACGTAAGTTTCCGGCCGTAGCGCGTTCCGTGAATTAGCGGCCGGAGATTTACGTAGTTTGCGTACAATGGAAAGTATACGATCTACGGCTGCACAGTTCACACTACGTAAGAAACAGACCATTGTTTCAGGACGGAAATGCTGTAACTTACGCCCGTAGCGTAACATGCGGTCCCGTACAGAGTGGTGATTTCTTCATTTTTGCACTTTGATTTGCCGATCCAAAAGGTTCTGTCGGGTGTCCGGGGCTAGCCGTAGATATCCAAGTAAAAGACTGCTGTCAGATCGCTACGTACGGCGCTCGGGAAGCGTAAGTACACTACAGGCGTAAGTTCGCGGACCGTACGTAGCCGGCCGCAACTTGCATAAATCCCCGGCCGGAGTTTCACACGTTAATGTCCGGCCGCGTAAAATATGCGCCCCGACATATACGTAGTGTGAACATAGCCTTAAACCGCATCTGAAACTGTCCATAAACTTATAGATTTTCCCATGAATTCTCTATGATCAATGTTCCAAATTTATCAATCTGAGTAAAACAGAAACTGGTGTAATATGCCCATAACCACCAACAACCAGTTTCTGTAAACTGCATCATCTCCAAGTTGGTAACCTCACAAGAAGTCTAACAAGTCAGATCATTGTACTTGGATAAAAAGGTCTTCCACACCAACAATTCAGCTTTTAGGGGCTCCGTTAAGGGGGTATAGTGATTAAGCTTGTGAATGCTCGGTGTAGTCATTGATAGGGGTCTGGAGAAAACCCAACCCCTTGGCATAATTCTGCATGCAAAGCCCAGCAAGCCAAGCAGGGATTGTAGTTGCTAAAGCTTATTTTTTTGTCTGCACAAAACCCGTCAATTAAAGAATCTGTTTTAGATTATTGCCTGAGGCATAATACCTTATTTTCCCCAAAAGTTAAAATTTAGCTTTTAATGAAAATGCCTTAAAATCAAACACCAGTGTACAACGTATATATTTACAGTGCTCTACTAAAATAGGTATACAGTTGCTAAACTTATTATTACTTGTGTTCGTGACCACAATTGAGCTTAGTGCCATGAGAAGACACTATTAGTATTGAGACCTGGGGTTAACTTCACCTCTAGGTATGGGACATAGCTTGCATCTGGATATTTGGAGTACCGATGCTTGTCTGTGAATCTCATGCACGTTTACTAGTCCTATTATTGGTGTGTAATTCTCGGTGTGTCTGCAGTGTATGAGATAGAACAACACCAATCTGGACTTAAAGCGTTCAAGGGGTTGTTCCTCCGAACTGAACCCTCAGGCGGGTGCAACTAGTTTTGCTATGGGGCCGTCCCGATACATGGGAAGATCGGCTCTGTATGCCTTTTTAGGCAGTCGCCCCTGGTGTAGTGAATGAGTTTGTTGCCCGTGCTCTAACTTGCTCAGTCAATTCTAGGTAGTGGTAGTCTGTTTGTAGTTAGCGTAGTGTACCTAATTTAAAACTTGCCATGCCTGTTCTTCCTGACTAGTTTCGTCAGATTCTCTGACGTTTTCAAAGTAGTCAGCAATTAAAGAATCTGTCACGCTTTTCTTTCAGAAGGTGGAAAACCATGGCCATGGAGTCCAGCTCAATGCCAAGAAAAGACAATGTAGTAGTGGGAGTCTCTGTTTTGTCTTCAGCCACAGGGACCTTAAATCGTAGCATATAAAAATGAAGTGGACAGCAGAAACAGGCATATATCGGAACCGCCAGGACTACAAATTAAAAAAATTATTGAAATAGTGTATGATGGCTTTGCTACCCATTTCATATTGTACCAGCCATTCAAAAAAAAGTGCTTAAAAGCTCAAAGTGGAAATATGGAACAACTCATTGGGAGGCATGTGCCATAATACTGAGAGCCTCCCACTTGAAAACCCAGGCAAAACACTGACTATCTTACTTTGCCTGAAGAGCTCCAGGGCTAGGTACCTGCAACAATATAAACGCCCTGTCAAAGGAGACATATGCCACCGCCGCATCCTCTTTCGCGATCTCATCATTCACTGATGCACCTATAGGACAGGAGAGATGGTGTATTAATCTAAATTTACCAGGGTCTTTTTTAGGCACTACCCTCAAAGACGAAACTCTTAGGTTTAAAAGGGGAGTTCTTTAAAGGGGCCTGATATTCTACTCATGGACAGTTCTTAGGAGATCTTATTAAGACCTGGGGGTAATCTTTGTCAGATTTCAAATTATCTGCCCATGTCGGGTGGTATGAAAGATAATATAGGATGAAGAAACCATAAGGCAAACCTTGCCACAATTGTAGGGCTACCTGTTTATAGGGGTAAATTCTTAACCAGGGTTGCATCTTTTTCACATTCACTGGGGTCTTTCCCGCCAGCCAGGCGCCACTGGCGTCTTACTAAGTGGCTTTCCTGCCCACTGCGTGTTGCCCGCTACATGTAGAAAATTTGCGTTAGAATTTGCACAAGATAGAGAACCTACAATCGCCCTTGTATAACCAGCATGTCCCTGGGCGATGAACAGCCACTATATTAGTCTCAGAGGGGGGATGGGGCAGCTGCCCTTAATTGAAAAGGGTTGCCTTTTGTGACATCATCAACCTAAGCCAAACATCTGTTGCTTTAACTCCCCTATCTTTGGCGGTAGTGCAAGGCGGCAATGAAACTCCTTGCCACACCGCCACCATGCACTGTCGCCATGAGACTTACAGTATATGCAAGGTAAATAAACAAGGTAAATAAACAGTTCTTAGCAGCGCTCAGGATGTTTTTCATCGATCACACATCCCAGCATGGAAAAGTCAATTAATAATAATTTAGCCAACCTCGGTCTGCGCTCAAATGGCTTTTCAGATAACAGTCTTGTCTCCTTGTGAATGGTATATTGGTCGACTATAACAAGCGGCCAAATGTCTATGTACTGGTTTGTCCATAATTTTTGTTTTCTGTTCTCAGGCGGACTGAATTCACAAAAGAAAACCTCCTAAAGAAAGCTACAAAAGAAAGGCGTGGATTTAGGAGAAGGCGTGGACTTATCTGCAGGGTTAGCTTCCAGTTTCTGCAAACAGGCCCTAATGGCTGGGACAATGTCACCCCCCAACCTCCTCAGAACCCCATACCTTTGTAAGTTCAGCAACTCTTCTTCTGCTGTACCCTTAGCAGCTCTGTGGAGGATTATGCTCACTGTAAGTATGTGGGCAAAGAGGGCTGGTAGGGGGAGAGGTGGACCTAAATACTGCACTTATCCCATCCTTATAGTCCAGATGTCATGGGGATGTTACAACTTCCACCAAAAATCAACCAATAGGACTACGTGGGCAGGCGGACGCTGCTAAAGGGCCAATTAACTTTACATGGGGCGACTCAGAAACACCCCCAGCAGTCCTATATATGTCCTTTAATCAGGTTGGTATATTTTAACACTTTCACCTTCTCAGGGATCCATATTCTGTGTGTGCAGCCAGCTCTCCAGCTTGTTGCTGCCTAGAAACAAATACTGAAATGACTGCTCCTTATATTAGTTCGTAAATGTTCGTACGAACGTGACTCTAATTATTTGTGTTCGCAGATCACAATTTGTTGATGATCGGAATGGTTCTAATAATTTTTGAACATATTAGAACATGTGAATGTTTATCTCACGTTGTACGCGACTGCATACGTTTCCTACCACCAATTTGAAAGAGCCAGTAAACGTGTGGGGAAGGAAAGGCACATCGGGTAATGTAGTAGCCATGTTCACCACTGGCATTACTGTGATTGGCTGTACGATTAGAAACATTATGTATGCTACATACATGATATAAAAACGCTACGCTGAGGAGAATTTTCTCAATGTCTTTCTTGAATCTTGTGTCGTTCAGTAGGGAGAGTGAAACGAGCAAGAACAGCATCTGAATTTAGTTAGGCAGCAATATTTACAGAGGTAGTTAGTCGGTGTAGGGAAGGAGAGCGGACCGAGTAGAGCTTAAAATGCTGTAAAATTGTCAGTGTAGGAAGGGTGACAGAAATCCAGCATTTTAGCACTATAAGGATTCATTTCTAAACCCTGTAGTGACCAGGCACCCCCTGTGAAAAAACTTATAGGGCTAGTATATATATATATATATATATAATATATTTCATTAATCTTTCTGTCTGGCTCTGCTGTGTGGCAGTGATTGCCAGTATATACACACAGGCGAATAAAAGATACACTAATGCTACACACCTTATAATTGCTCCTCTATTTATGTATTTTATACCAATGCATATAGTGAAGAGATTATTCGGCACTCATCCAGTACTGCTAACAGGTTTTTATTTTTCTTTCTTACATGCTTGTGGATACAAACAAATTACAGTAGTCTACGATCATTTCGCGCTCTCACAGCGCTTCCTCTCGGCCCTCGGGAAGGAAGCGGTGAGAGTGTGAAATGATCGTAGCCTACTGTGATTTGTTTGTATCCATGAGCATTTAAGAAAGAAAAATAAAAACCTGTTAGCAGTACTGGATGAGTGCCGCATCATCTCTTCACTATATGCATTGGTATTGAGAGTCTGCACCTATTGGCTGAGCACCATCCAGCAGTGTCCGGTGTCCAGGCGGAATATCCTCTGCAGAGTATATCCAGTTACCCCGTGGGGCCTAGCTGATTACGGGCAGGTGCCGAGGTACGCCTTGTTTCACTGTATTATGTATTTTATGCTTTGCCCCGCATAATCTGTACGCATGTGCGTAACTCTCGACTGAAATGTACCCTTCTACTGTACATTTGTTTGTTCGTGAATGTTCGATGAACACGAACCGATTACGATCATTTCCTTTTTTTGTGTTCGGGATCCGAACCGAACATTGGGATGTTAGCTCATCACTAATATTAATCATGTCCAAATGTCTTATTGCCATCCTCAAGGAATTACCTTTCAAGATCTGTAATCCAGTTAATATCTGACAGCTTCTCTCCAAGACAGCATGGTCTATTTTTTGACACCTTGACCTCATGAGGTTCACATAGTTTTTATTTGATACAGAAATTTAATAATATTTGCTCTTTCTTTCTCTTTCTCCCTGTGCACAGCATTTACCCTATTTTATTTTGTTCCCTTTTCTTGTGCAGATATAGGATATTTTCCCACAACCTTTTTTTTTTTGGCCGTTTGTAAAATAATGCCCATTATTTGGACTCAATGACGACTGTCATTGTACAATACCTGCCATTACTATAAAATACCAACCTTTATTTGGACTCAAATGGCCAAAAAAAGACATTGTGGGAACAAAGCCATACTGTATAGTCACGCACAGTAAAATAATACCAAAATATGGCTGTGTTTTCAATGTAATAATGCGCTCCATTGAAGTCAATGGGAAACTATCCAGCAGTGCACACACCGTACAGAATAATAGCCGCAATTAATTATGACTGTCAAAATAATGAACAAATTCATTATTTATGATCTGCTTATACAAAAATGGCCATATTTTCAACCTGTTTACACCTGTTATATTTTCACTCAAAATTATGGCCTCAAATTATTTTACTGCGTATGAACATTGCCTAATGGTCAGTTTTTTTCTATTTATCCATCCTTGTGAGATTTACAAACTTCCTAAAATTATAGTTGAAAAATAAATAATGTGTAAAAAGTTTTTAACTGAAAATGCAAAATAAATGTCATACAATGTCAATATACGACTTTAAAAAATCATACATGACAAAGTAACAAACCCTAATTTTCATTTTCTCATCCCTCTACAATTACACCTTTAATCCCAGTATTGATTCATTATCTGGCTGCACTGTTTGTTTCACACATCTACTGGACATCATATTTATGCTCTTAGTCTCACATGTTGAGCAGGATGGAGGTCAGCCAAAGGCTGAACACCCATTTGTACAAGCTGTTACCAGATGAACAAGTAACCATGTCTTTTGATGTGTGATTTAAATGTGTCTTCTCACTCATAAAATGACTCTGTTAATTAAACCTGCATTTTTTATGAGGGGAGTTCTGTTCTATTTGCTACCAATAACCATTGTGCAATGTCATAAAATTGTCTTATTAGTGAAGGAGAATGACTTGGACCATGAAATGGTATGACGTGTAATACACCATGGTTGATTAACCTCTCTCTGACTAGAGGAGGTTTAGTCCTTCATGACCAGGAATAGGATTTTTTTTTTTTGCTGAGATTTGCTATCTTTACTACTCCTATTCCACTTATAATTAATTATCTAGGGGAAAACACATTTACATTCAGAAGAGAGGGTGTTCTACAAAACTTTAACTTTTTCCAGAGTTTTTTAAAAGACTCCTGGCAAAACATGGAATGGCATGGTTCCCGCGAATGGCGCTGTTCTATTCATGATTACCGGGCCGAGTTGAAGCACGGGAGGCAGGCCGGCACACCCCCTGTGGGAGGAAACCCCTGCCCCTCCATGACGTCGGCGATGTTCGATTCATATGTAATTTTAAGGCAAATCAATCAAATTCATATTCCTGCGTAAATGAGATCTAAAATATAACTAAGACAAACTATAGAATAAATCCAGACTTTTATCATGGTCCTCAATCCCAGGTTCAATGCTTCACAGCTGAATTTGGATAGGAAATTCTCATAGTCTCTCAACCAGACCAGGAGAGCTCTACAGCCACACCAGATCCACAAGATTCACTTCCATATGATACAGTAAAGAACCATGAATCCTTGCTCTTTATTAGCCTACAACCAATTTGACTTGCCAAGCTTAGACTATCACCAGACCCAAGGGATGAGTGGCACCTCACCTTTGGCACCACAAGTTCCTTCTCTAAAGGGGTACTGCAGCAAAAAAATCTAATCAACTGGTGTCAGAAAGTGACAGACATTTGTAATTTACTTATATTAAAAAATATCAAGTCTTCCAGTACTTATCAGCAGTTATGTCCTGTAGGAAGTTTTGTATTATTTCCACACTGATTATTTCCACTTTTTCATTGTGGCTAGCACTCCTCTCTTGTAAGACCCATGTGATTCAAATTAGCAGGAAGCTCCTGTGTACATATGGTAAGTACCTCCTTTTCCCCATTCTATCTACTGATAGTTTGGTGAGTAGTAAGACCTTATTCTCACTTGTGTTGCTTGGTGGCCGCATTCTCCGCTGGCGCTGCCTGCGGGGTTTAGGGGGGCCCTTGGGGTTTGGTCCTGTGACAGTGGGGTTGCAGGGCCATTCTATGGCCTCCCTTTCCTGCTTGTGCTTGCTTTGCGGGGTTGGCGGTCGCTGACCGGCACAGTGTTGTTTAGCGTAGGGACTCGTGTATCAGAGACCTGAAAGTGGTACATGAGGCAATATGGTTTGATCAAATTATATACTAACTTCTGATGTTGGTTTTTAATGTAGCTGATAGGCTTTCGTATGAACCATGGGTGCGATGTGCAACCATTTCTGTCTTCCAGGCTAGTGGTTATTTCCACATTGACACAGTGCTCTCTGCTGCCACCTCTGTCTGTGACAGTAACTTTCCAGAGCAGGAGTTCCTGTCATAGGCAGAGGTGATAGAAGAGAGCACTGTGTCAGAGTGGAAAGAATATACCACTTACTGCAGGACATCCAGCAGCTGATAAGTACTAGAAGACTGGAGATTTTTAAATAGAAGTAAATTACAAATCTCTGGAGCTTTCTGACACCAGTTGATTTGAAAGATCCCTTTAATCTTTTAGTTGTTGAAAAGAATGGGTTTGTAAAATCGTGAAGGGTGTGACCCAAAGCTCCCGATTTCCAATGCAAATCATGTAGCTACTATGGTATTGATAATACTGGTGTCTTTACATGTTACCCAGGGGTCTTTGTTTACTATTGGCCATAAGGCCCAGATGTTACTGACACAATTACATCCCCTATATCCTTACTCCTGATGAGACAATGGTAATCACTGGCAACAAAAATAGAAAACATTTTTCAATGAAGCTATTATTTTAGGTCTTATTAATATATATGTATATACTACATGTAAGCATACTGTTTTAACTAATAGTAGATACCCTTGTTTGAAGCAACACTATTTAATGACAGTGGTGTTTATGCTGATATCAGCACAGAAGCAATAGGCGATTATGCTATATTGATGGTGTTATTTATTACTGCAGTTTTACAAGCAATTTATTAAACATGGAAAGGAAAATAGTAATTAATCCATGATAATAAGGACAAGTCCCTAGTGCACAGTGACACGAATGGGTATTTACTACTGTCAGTTTTGCCCTTGGGCTACAAATAGATGATATTCCTCTATTGGAATTCAAAATGTTTGTGTCAACTTGACAGAATTGAGATGTGTTTCCAATGATAAACTCCCAAACACTATAGACCAGTAAACATTAGCATTAAATATATGATGCTGGGCAGCAGCTGGCAAGCGTAATCCCTGATGGATAAGCCATAACATGGATTTGTAATAAGCGTCTAAATTGTAAGTGTTTACTTGCAACAGATTGTGGTTTAGATCTTAAAGGGGGTTATCCAGGATTTAAAAAAATCACAGCTACTTTCTTGCAAAAACAGCATCACTCTTGTGTTGTGTGTGGTATCACAATTAAGCTTCATTACGTTTAATGGACCCAAGCTGCAGAACCACACCCAAATTGGAGAGAAGAGTCATGCTATTTCTAAAAGAGGCCATGTTTTTCTAAATCTCTAAATGTGGACAATCCCTTTAAAGTCTACGAACATTCCACCCTGGTGCCTTGGATTTGGCACACCTGAAATTGATGTCGTTTATTTCTGTTTTAGTTGGTCACTGCAACACTCCAGATGAAACTCTCTGGTGGTAGCACTGTCCTGTCTGCTTCTCTTCTGTGTTCCATGCACGTCCTTCTACTGCCCTGCTACTACTCTGGCCAACTGCTCTGGATTTATAGAGGAAGATTGTCTCCACCTGCTATTGCCATTTGCCAATCCCCAGCCACCGGCACCTATTTGAAATAGTTCCACCTGCCCCTCCCTGCCTGAGTGTTGTTGGATTCTAGCCTTCTAAGCAAAAGTCTGTCTGCTTTTTCTGCTGTATTTCTGGAGCGGGATATAGTTGAAGACCCAGGGGGTACTTAGACTCTGCTCCCTGGTGTGGCCCAAAGTGGTTGAGTAGAGTAGTCCACACTTGCTCTCTGTTAAAGCCACTTTGTTAAATATATGCACTAAAATGAGCACTGAAGCCACAGTGTTGGACAGAGCGACATTAGTCAGTAAATGATCTCAATATCCACTTATAAAGAAGAACTCTCCTTAATGAGAGTTAGGACCCCTTTGACCCACTTTGATAGACCTCTTACTAACCAGCCAACACCCTGCTCTGCACTGAAGAGGGGCAACAACCCCTGAAACAGCTGTCTGCAGATCAGAAATATTTCCTTTCAGAGAGATTGTTTGGCTTAGTACAGATCCCCAATGTTCTAAGACTCCTAGATTGAGTGAGACTTAAGGGGACATCTCTTTGCTTAAGAGGTGTCCAAGCTATTTTGCATATCTAGAATTCTCGATGGAGCAGCAATGGTCTGTAAGTCTCCATACGTCTTTATAATGAACTCTCCTTTGTACCCCTTTGACCCACTTAGGAAGAAGAAACAATGTGAAATGTCTTTTTAGATTTTGGCTATATGCTGTGTTGAAAAAGGTACAGATGATGCGGCCTCTCCTTCCATAGTTCTTCAAAATGGCTTCCTCTCTTCCGCTCCATTTAGAGTTCTTGCTTTTTATTGCTTGAAGGAGTGATTGGTGGAAGGAGAGCTCCATGCCAGTCAGAAGTGATGTGTTTGTGGATTGAAGTGAGAAAAACAGAACTTTCTATAATAAACACTCTTTTATCATCTGAAAGCCGAGTAAAAGCTGCTGAACAGAGCTTTAGTTAGCAGTATCTAAATACGATCTAAGTGGAATCACACTCTCACAGGTTTGTAGAAGAGAAAAAAAACACACACAAATAATTTCTTTTCTGAAATGAGTTGGCAGATAGCATAATTAGACATCTGCCATTATTTCCCTCATACTATCACTTCTGAGCTGCGCAGAAATGAACTCATTTATATCAGGTTGGTAATGCTCCCTCTTTCTGCTCCAACAATTTATCACAAATGTTAATCCAGCAAGCAGTAAGTGGAAAATAGAGAAAGGAGATTTAAAATTAGCCAGGAAATTTTGCACAACTCTCATTAAAATTGTAATCATGCATAAAATGAGATAAATGAAAATGTATCTAAAAGTGCATGGAAAAGCCATTTTCCTGTATGATACAGGATTTAATAGACTGGATTTTAATTTAGTCAGTTTGCTACAAAAATCCCTTCAGGCTAAATAAAACAGTTTTCCCTCCCAGTTATTGTACCGACAGCTAATTTTCTGTTCCTCTCCTTCTAATATTTAATCTTATCTCCTGCCTGTGAGGGGTTTCAGTATACAGAGAATTTGTTTCTTTAACAACCCCCCTCCTCGTATTTGCATGATAAATGATGGTAGGTAGAAATACGATAAGGCAAAGCAGAACATTTCTTTATTTTTGTTTAAATCCTGTCTTATTGCATCTTTTGTCTATGACAAACCCTTTAGTGATGCATTCCTCCTTACTTTAAACACCCCCTAAAAAAGCACATACCAATCTCTTCATTAAACTAGCAGCATTGGGGGGGAAGAATAATCTTGTATTTACATAGAATATTCGGATGCGCCTGGAATCCTTTCATGCATCCACTAGCAAAGTGAAACTTAGGTGGCAGATTTATGAGGCTCTTGTCAACATGGGAAGTGCAGAAAATTATTAATTATGTTGTCATCAAATCATGTTGAGAAAGTAGAGGACGGTATTAAGAATTTCTGTATTTCACTCAGGCTGAAGCCAGACTATTATGCTAAAATCTGAGAATATTAATGTATACTCTAGGGATTTCATCATGGCTTAGGCTATCAGAAAGACCACAAATATAGCTTTTGTACCTTTCCTAAGTCAGGATTTAAGAAGAACACTTCTCTCATTAAATTTAGTGAAATTGAAATAAAATGATAGTAATGTTTGCCTGCTTGTGAGAGCCCCCCACTATGTGTAGAGAGAGTTTAGCACATAGAAATAAACTTTTCAATGTGTCAATTGTCTCTGTCATCCTATTACTATACAGGAAAGGGCATTGTCCCTGTCAACCCTGGTACAGAGGCTACTAAATCTCTATAGTTTCAATATTATGTGCTCTGTCTTAAGTGAAAGTGTTGTGTAGATTTTTTCCCCACTGATTAGACAGATGTACCTTTTCTCATCTGTTTATTTGTATTTCATTTTGCACATTAATATGGGGCAGCTATCTTACCTGAGCTATTTTAGCAGCATTTAGAGATATGCTTTACAGCAGTAACATGAGCCTAAGCATCAATAGACAGAAGCAGTCCCATTGACATGAATGGTTTCTGAGCACATTTAATGATATGTTCAAAGGTGAGTCCACTCAGGAGGTTGAGCTGTGAACATCACTTATTGTCCTTTCTGTCACCTACTGCTGACTGTGATAAGGACCTTTACCATCCTTGTTTTGGCTAAAAATACTGACTGTAATACAGTGTTTGAACAAAGCCTTAAATTCACCTTGGCCTGCGCCAATGCCGTCAGACCAAAAGTCTGATGGTCCGCTCATCTCTAATGATTACTACCCAAAATTATGCAGCTGACTGTAATAGATATGACCACAAAACCCATAAGACTAGTACCAAAGTCATGTTTTTTTTATAGAAAAAGGTGCCAATCACAGCGAATCATTCTATGCTGCACATGGGTAGATATAGTACTGGCATAGCTTACACAACAGTACCTAAATATGTAAACTTGCTCTTACTGTGCTAAACATTTCAATTTTTTTTATACTATTGGAATAATTCTTCAAGTAAATCATTCTAATAAGTGTGAAAGGCAGAATGATATCAGACTTGTATGGTGCCTTTAGCTACCGGGAACTATTACAATTATACTCTAAATAACCTGCTGGGAGATGTACAGCTGATAAGGTTTCCACCCAATCAACCACAATTCCATCATTTTATAACAGTCATATTGTTCTTATCCTCACCACGGAGTATTTGTTATGGGTTGTAGTGGCCTAATTATCTGGGCATCCATAGCTAGTTAATTGGAGCCATAAAGTAGCGCATTCTATCTTGGAATCCCTCCATTTCACTTAAATACAACCACAGGAAATCGGGAGAACTAAGGGAAACTGGCACAAATACAATAGGGCATTAAAAGGTTCTCTTTCACTTTGAAATGGCTCAGTTCTTTCAGATCAGAAAAGTTCCTTATTTGCACTATGTAACTAATAAGTCCCTGCTTAGAGATCTCAGTATCTATGTGCTAAGTGTGTTAGTTAGAACATAAAATGTTAGTTTATATATGGACACCCTACATAATTTTGCAGACATAGATTTCAATATGTATTGGTAATCCATTGACAAAACTTTTAGGGTGCCTTCACACCTACCGGATCCACAGCGGATCTCACTTCTGCGGATTCGAAGCGAGAACCGCTGCGGATCCGGTACCATTCACCCCTATGATAGCACATATTCGCAGCGGGATTAACATCCCGCTGTGAATATGTGCTTTAACCCCCCGCTGTCTGCAGCCCCGCCACCGCATTAGCCCATCCTCGGCCGCATCCCCCCCATCCCCGGCCGCATCCCACATCCCCGCATCCCTTATCCCCGGCCACATCCTGCAGCCCACCGCCGAGAGCATAAAGTACCTGCTCGGCAGCACTGCTGCAATGAGGCTCCCTGCTCCGGTCCCGCTCATTAGCGGGACTGGACCTGGGAGACTCACTGCAGCCGCGCCGCCGAGCAGGTACTTTATGCTCTCGGCGGCGGGCTGCAGGATGTGGGCTGCTGGATGCGGCAGGGGATGGGGGGATGCAGCCGGAGATGGGGATGCGGTCGAGGATGAGCTAATGATGGGCTAATGCGGCGGCGGGGCTGCGGACAGCGGTGGGTTAAAGCACATATTCACAGCGGGATGTTAATCCCGCTGCGAATATGTGCTATCATAGGGGTTAATGGTACCGGATCCGCAGCGGTTCTCGCTTTGAACCCGCAGAAGTGAGATCCGCTGTGGATCCGGTAGGTGTGAAGGCACCCTTAAAGGCATTTTCCTATTTCAACGAACGTACAGTAATTAAACTTGTAGTACTCGTCCAGTTAAATGTATTTGCAAACTTGCTTCCTTCTGGTATGCTGATATTCTCTATCATTGCTGACAGCTCTTTGTCTAGGATACCAACCGCTGCTCTGCTCTAAAAGCAGTGGTCTGGCTGCTAATATATATAGCTATATTATACATAGTTACATAGTTAATAAGGTTGAAAGGCAAAAGTTCATCAAGTTCAACCTATTACCGTACTGTGTTAATCCAGAGGAAGGCAAAACCCCTCATGAGATGGTTGCCTATTGCCACATCACAGGGAGAAAAATTTCTTGCTGACCTCACTATGACAATCAGAATAAATCCCCGGATCAACGTCCAATCACATGTAATCTACTGCCTATAACTTGTAACATATTTTTCAAGAAAACCATCTAGGACTCCCCTGAACTTATTTAATGAATCAGAGATTTCCATAGTCTCACTGCTCTTACAGTAAAGAATCCCTGTCTGTGCTGATTGTGAAACCTTATTTTCTCTAGACATAGAGGATGGCCCCTTGTCATGGTTACAGGATTAGGTGTAAGATCTAAAGATCACTAGAAAGATCTCTGTACTGTCCATTCATATTTGTACATTGTGATAGTGATGGGTAGTTCGTGAATGATTAATTCAAAATGAACTAATCTTCAAAGTAACCTAAATGATTTGGTTCCCTTTCCTGGCAAAGATTAGTTCAAAATAAACTGAAGCCAGGGGGTGAGAGAGAGAGTCCAATACAGCAGCTCCAGCTCTCACTGTTGCACTGCCATTTGCTTTTTAGTTCCCCTAGCTGGAAAATTAAAGTAATAAAACATCCCACATCCCAGAAATAGAAATCCAGCCATGTCCTTCTTTTATACAGGTGCCCAAAACTTCACACAGTATTCCATATGTGGTGTGACCAGTGTTTTGTAAATAGGCAAAATTATGGGCCAGATTTATCAAAGGGTCTAAAATATACACTGGTGTAAACTGCCCACAGCAACCAATCACAGCTCAGCTTTCAGCTCTGGTAAAATGAAAGAGGAGCTGTGAATTGTTGCTATGGGCAGTTGACACCAGTGTATATCTTACACCATTTGATAAATCTGGGCCTATGTTCTCATCTTTGGCATATATGCCTCTTTTGATGCATCCCATGAGTTTGTTGGCCTTTGCAGCTGTTGAGTTTATTGTCTACCAATACCCCCAAGTCCTTTTCGGAAGCAGTTTTACCCATGTACTTAATATGTCTACAGTCCAAGTGCATAACCTTACATTTATCCACTTTAACCATCATTTGCCATTTCTCTGCCCAAGCCTCTAGCTTCCCCAAATCCCTCTGTAATGTTATATTATCCTCCCCTGTGGTGATTACTTTACCCAGCTTAGCAAACATGGAGATTCTACTCTTTAGCCCCTCCACAAGGTCATTAATGAACACGTTAAAGAGAAGTGGACCCAACACTGTCCCCTGCAGATCCCCACTAGTTACTGTGACCCAATCTGAGTATGTTCCATTAATGACCACCCTCTGTTTTTTATCACTCAACCAGTTACTTACCCATTTACTTACATTTTTCCCTAGTCCCAGCATCCTCATTTTATAGTCCAACCTTTAATGCAGCACAGTATCAAATGCCTTTGAAAAGTCAAGACACACAAAGTCCACAGCCTCTCCCTGGTCTAATCTATAACTGACCTCCTCATAGAAGCTGATTAGATGTTAGCATTGTTCCCTGTGTGTGAATTTGGCTGGAAGAACCAGCCGATGCCCAATCTCTTTCCTGATTCGCACACTTCACACTGTGTTTTCAGGGAGCCGACACTCGGCATTCGACATTCAACGGAGCAAAAAAGACTAGACATGATCGCATATCCAAAAATGCTTACAATTAATGATCCACTTCTCAGCAATCAGGAGTTAGTAACATTGTGATCAAAAGACGTAACCCCCACACCACGTCAAGGTTCCTGATAATGTGTGGGTCCCTAACTTAAAAATGACGCACCACCACTGCAGCAAAGGAGGGAGCAGCCCAGTTGCCCAGCAGCCCCAATGCTGCTAGACAAAGGCCTACAGGGCTCTGGGCTGCACCACCACCCGCAGACACAGTGCTGCCACAGCAATGGCTGCCACAATGGAGACCAACGCCATAAAAAACAAGAGGAAGCAGATGATTCCTCTTCTCTGATGCTCGTGGGGGTAAGTTGTTGTTAGCTGTTACTGAGGCTTGCTCCATTCAGAGCACAGGGGTGGGCTCCCTGGCTGCTATTGGTCTCCATCACTGCTGTAAGACTCCTTGCTCCTATCAGTGGCTGAGGTGTGAGTTCTGGCAACATTTAGTCTGGTCATTACTAGGACCAGGAGTTGCCAGTGTATGTTTGGTCTCCAGCTACACCAGCGTTATCCTTTTTGTACTGCTTGTGATTTGACACTTGGACTTGGATTTTGCCTCTGCCTTATCCTCTATACTGTGCTACCTCTTGTGCTTGACCTTGGACTGGACTCTTTTTTACCCTTTGTTTGCCGGTCCAGGAGCGGGACTTCCAGGAAAGAGTGAGTATCCAGGGCTCCATCTTGGGTCGGGCGGGCTTTGCTCCGGCACACCACATTACCTCCCGTTGCCAACTCTGACTATCTAACCTGTTTATTATTATACCTGTCTGTGTGTTCTATCTTCCGCCCCGTGTTTCTAGTTAGGCTTGGGACTGTTGCCCAGTTGCTGCCCTAGGGTTAGCCTAGGGGGCAAGTAGGCAGGGACAGGGGTTGTGGGTCGGGATAAGGAACTGCTATCTTCCTGGACCCCAGGACTCCCTGACACAGATTAGTCAGACAGGACTACCCAGGCTCTACCCAGGCTCTAGTTTAAACACTCCCCCAACTTCCCCCAAAAATTGGACAATCACTGAGTGAAGAAACCAGTCCTAAACCCTACAAAACTACCCGTGCCCTCTCATCTGGTCTGACTCATTGGAAAATATATCTGTATATATCATACAGCAATAAATGCCAAACACTCCACACTTTTACCATCAAATTCTGTGTAAATATGTAACATAGAGGGGAGCTGTAGTTTGATAGTCCTTCTGATTCATCACTTTTATTGAACTTAAATTGTTTTAATGCGCATTATGCATACATTTATTTAAGAGGATATATTTTTCTGTTGGGGACAGACAGTTAAAAAATAACAAATGTCTTTAATGTAAATCAAATACTTAATGCTTTTAGAGACTCCAAAGCTTTAAATGTGTATATTAATGATATTTTTTCTGCCTTTTTTTCTTCTTGAACACCACTAGGCAGCTTTAGATGTAGGTGACATTGATTGTTTCAGCTTGGAAATGGGTTTCTTTTCAGATGCTAATCACTTTCTCATAGTGCTGTTTCCTTCTTTACTTGCAGTCAGTGGATTGAATAATTCATGGGGTAACTTCTGTTGTATATTTATTGTGTCATAAGCGACTTGTAATTTCACTAACAGTATACTTAAGTTATTAACGAAAAAATAATTTGTCTGATAGGACGGGATATTCGGAATTCTCATTCTAACACATCTACTTTGTATATATTTGAAAACAAACCAAACGCCTTAATTTTATTCTGAATTTGATCTGAGAAGGGAATTAACATAACTAGGATTGCATTTCCAACAATATTTCTGACAGAGACAGTCAAAGAACTGAGATTCTGCATGCGCAAATATTACATTTCTGCTTTTTCCCCATTTATCGTCCAATGATTCTTGTATTGTCTCTTTTTTATTGTTTTTAAAAATAAGGAAATATAAAGCAGTATATGAAATCAGTAAAAAGAAAAAAAAACAAAACAGTAAAGCAATAATAAAAAAATAAAATACAGGGAAAATCAGCTCAGTCTATACAAATTTTAGTGCAAATTTTAAAGGGAACCTGTCAGGCAGTGTGCCGGGGCAGAGCCCGCCCGACCCCACGATGGAGCCCTGAATACTTATTCTTTCCTGGAAGTCCTGCTCCTGGACCCGGTCCCAGGACAGATGTCGCCGTCGGAAGCTGAGCGCGCGCTGTATGCTAATTACCAAAGGTGAGTCCGACGTCTGTAGAAAATGACTGGAGAAGTAATTTTCTATGGGCGTCGGACTCATCTCTGGTGAGCGCGTGCATGGCTTCCACTGGCGATATTTCTGTCCCGGGACCGGGTCCAGGAGCGGGACTTCCAGGAAAGAGTGAGTATCCAGGGCTCCATCTTGGGTCGGGCGGGCTTTGCTCCGGCACACCACGTGACAGGTTCCCTTTAACAGCGATTGATTTACTACGACAACGTCTGTGTCAATATGCCCCTTTACAACATATGGACCTTATAGAGGGGGCCCCACGTTTTGCCTGATTTGGCAGATTGGCTCCCATTTTACTAGACTTGAGTTGACCTTGTATTACATTCATCTGGATGGCTGTCATCTAATGCTAAGTTTTCCCAGCCTGGTTGGCATGGCTTTCTCTGGTAAAAATCAGTTCTCGGCTTGGGTTGTTGGGAGTGGTAACCCAACTTAGGGAGATTGTGGGTCTGCCGATCTTTTGTTTAACCCTTAGAGGACCGGGCTAATTTAAATTTTTGCGTTTTCGTTTTTTCCTCCTTGTGCTTAAAAGGCCATAGCACTTGCATTTTTTCACCTAGAAACCCACATGAGTCGTTATTTTTTGCGTCACTAATTGTACTTTTTTTTTTACGCCATTCGCCCTGGGGTAAAACTGACTTGTAACATATGTTCCTCAAGTCGTTACGATTACAACGATATGTAACATGTATAACTTTTATATTATGTGATGACTTTTAGAAAATTCAAACCATTGTTAACAAATATATGTTTCTTAAAATCGCTCCATTCCCAGGCTTATAGCGCTTTTATCCTTTGGTCTATGAAGCTTTGTTAGGTGTCATTTTTTGCGCCATGATGTGTTCTTTTATCGGTACCTTGATTGCGCATATATGACTTTTTGATCGCTTTTTATTACAATTTTTCTGGATTTAATGCGACTAAAAATGCGCAATTTTGCACTTTGGGATTTTTTTGCGCTTACACCATTTACCGTGCGAGATCACGAATGTGATTAATTAATAGTTCAGGCGATTACGCACGGGGCGATACCAAACATGTTTGTTTGTTTATTTATTTTTATTTATAACCTGGGAAAAGGGGGGTGATTCACACTTTTATTAGGGGAGGGGGCTTTTTATTATTGACACTTTTTTTTTCCTTTTACACTCATACTAGAAGCCCCCCTGGGGGACTTCTAGTATAAGTGCACTGATCTCTCATTGAGATCTATGCTGCATAGTAATGCAACATAGATCGATGAGATAGGCACTCGATTGCTTCTGGCTGCTGCAGCCGGAAGCAACCTAATGCAGAGTCGGTATCAGCGACATTACGGCGCAGACCCCGGCCGGGTGAAGACACGGGGATCGCTCCTCCGGGACAACGTCCCGGGGGGCGATCTCTGCCACTAGACACCAGGAAACGGCTGCATCAGGTAATCTGATGCAGCTGTCATCTTTGACAGCTGCATCCGATTATCTAATTAGCGGGCGATTGGACCGTGCCCGCTAATAGCTGCGGTCCCGAGCTAAATGCGGCACCCGGGACCGCGGCGGTTCAGAGCGCGGCCCCGCTCTGAACACCTGTGGGCGACCCTGGACGTACAGGTACAACCAGGGTTGCCTAAGGGTTAAATGGAGTGGTGGTCAAGCATGTGTGCTGCTGCTCCTTTTTTGGGATTGACAGAGACAGCTGAGCGCTGTATTTAGATATTTTTGTCAGCCCCATAGAGATTGAATGAAGTGGCTTGACCCCCACTACTTACAAACAGGAGACAGAGAATACCTCTATTTCTTAATTTTTTCATTTCAGGGGGCAGGACCACAGCTGGGGGAGACCACATAGGGAGAGATTTATCAAACATGGTGTAAAGTGAAACTCTTTGGAAAATTAAAGGTGGAATCTGATTGGTTGCTAGGGGCAAACTCATCTAACTATACAACAGAGACACTAACCTTTGTTATATAATGTTAGGCAACGAATAACTACTCCAGAATTTCATTCAAAAAATACAACAGGGACACTAACCTCTGTTATATATTGTAAGGCACAACTAACGCTTCCAGAATCTCATCGACCTGGCCATACGCAAGTTTGCGACTGGTGTATAACAGTGCTTACAGATTTCATACTAAATCCTGAAGTCCAAAGTCCCTTATAGGAACAGGTTATCAAAGCACAGACAGCCAATATTGGGTTTTGACCAGGTTCTTGGGACAAGGGCTTATCTTGTGTGGTCAGGTGCCTGGCTGGACAGTCGTCTCTCACAGCAGAGAGCTGAGACATAGGAGGGTGATGTTCGACGTTGATTCCTTAGGGCCCTATTACACCAACAGATTATCTGACAGATTTTTTTGAGCCAAAGCCAGGAATGGACTATAAACAGAGAACAGGTAATAAAGGAAAGACTGATTTCTCCTTTTTTCAGATCCATTCCTGGCTTTGGCTTAAAAAAAAAATCTGTCAGATAATCTGTTGGTGTAATAGGGCCCTTAGTGTGAACGGGCCCTTTAGTGTGCAAAGATTTATCTACTGCTGTTTATCCTGATAAAGACTTGGTTTGCTTCTGACCTCATACTTCTGTCTGCCACTTAACCTGACCTTCTGCATCTGCATTATCCTGGTGTTGCAAGAATTCCACATCCTTGCCTGACTACTAGTTCTGTCTTCTACCATGATACCACTGTATTGGACTCTTAACCTTCCAAGAGTTAGCAATTGCTAATGGTGATTCTTTTGGGGGTATAGATATAGGGATTTTCTGTGAGAAAGTCCATAGACAGGTTGTAGGCTAGAAAATAGCATAATCTCTTAGATTTTGCTCTCTGGTTTAGCCAAACACCAAATTTGTAGCAGCCCACAGGGCCCACATATCCAGTAAGGAGACTCTTGCCTTTGTTCTGCTACCATAGCTTCTAATGCCTGTCTGATTCCCTGAACTAAGGAAACTTAATATTGATGCTTTCAGTGGCATTCAGTGTTGCCTCCACTTTCTGTGAGTCTGGCCCCTTTTATCCCCCTACTTTAGCAGTTTTAGCAGACTGGGTCACAGTTTATAGTGTCAAGGGTGCATTTACTGTCCCCAAATATTTCCTTTTAGTAATGAATTATGTGTTAACTGCTAAAAGATTACCTATAAAGATGGTTTACTGTAAAAATATGAGTAGAAATGAAGCAGAATTAGGTGCCTGCATTGTAATGTATATTCTCTTGGCATATGGTCCACCCTGGCATGGCTCAGACAGAACACTTTAAGCCTTGGATATGTATTTATTTCAAGAAAAATGCATTGTGAATTTCAGGTTAATTTTTCATCTGGAGAATTGCATTTTTTGCCTCATTTATAAAAGACAGTGACCTTGTAACCTTGTAGAGAGAAATGATTGAATGAATAATCCTGCACTTTTTATCTGACCAGTGGTAATACATTCTCTTTGTCTTTGTTCTCCGTGGGTAACCTTTAAATGTGCATTTTAGCAGAAAGTAAAAGCAACAAAATCATTGTATTCCTATTATGCCATGCCGTAAGAATTTATTGCATTTACTGTAATATGGAAGACTGTATTTATTGCTTGTCTTTTATAAAGCATAAAATATCTTTATGTTCTGTGCATTTACCTCAGGTACTACCTGCAATTAGGAAAGTGAAGTCAAAGGGTATCTCTGTTTTTTCTTTATATATATTTTTTATGTTAGAATTACTAATACTTTACCATTTTGTTAATTTGGTAGAATTTTTATTTGAAATACTGAACTTTGTTCAAATGAATATATAACACCTCTTATGTAGTGTACTTGTTAGCTTTAAGATCATGATGTACCGGTATGCCATAATGTGCAGGGGCTCTATAGCAGTTTTACCATTCTAAATATCTATATTATATTTTTACAAGTTGCTGTTGCACTCTTCTGTTTTTAGCCATGACAGCGCGCACCTGCATAGTGTCAATAGTGGTAATGGTTGTGTTGGCCATTTTCTTGTTTTTCTGGCAACATATGGGGGTAGTGGCTACCTCCTTTTAGCTGTGCATTCCGCCCATCCCCTGTGGGTGTTTTACGCAGAGACTAGATGGATCCTGCATCCCCTGCGTGCATACCCTAACTATAAGCACAAGAGAAGCCAGTGTCAGTGTAGGACCATCTCTCTGAGGTTCACCTTAATCTGGTGAGATAGTAAACTCTATTCCAGTGCTTCTCAATTCCAGTCCTCAGGCCTCACCAACAGGTCATGTTTTGAGGATTTCCTTAGTATTTCACAGGTGATATAATTATACTCAGTGCATCAGGTATTAGCACAGGTGTCCTTTGTATGGGAAATCCTCAAAACATGACCTGTTGGTGAGGCCTGAGGACTGGAATTGAGAAGCACTGCTCTATTCAAACAAATGGTTTGCTAAGAACCTAATTTTTTCCACATTTTTCTATAGCAGTTTTTCCATTTTAAGGTTATGTTCACACTACGTATATTTGAGGCTGTATGTTTGAGGCTGTATAGCAACCAAAACAAGGAGTGGATTAAAAACACAGAAAGGATCTGTTCACATAATGTTGTAATTGAGTGGATGGCCGTCATTTAATGGCAAATATGTGCTGTTATTTTAAAACAACGGCTGTTGTATTGAAATAATGGAAGTTATTTACTGTTATATGGAGGCCATCCACTCAATTACAACATTATGTGAACAGATCCTTTCTGTGTTTTCAATCCACTCCTGGTTTTGGTTGCTACGAGGACCTGACATGAGGACCAAATACAGCCTCAAATATACATAGTGTGAACCCAGCCTAAATATCTATATTATGTCTTTGCAGGTGGCTGTTGCACTAATAAAAAAATGATGCCCCAACCAGCCCTGTAGGTGGGAAAATACAAGCACTATGGCTTTTAGACGGTAAGGAGGAAAAATCGAAAATGTAAAAATGGCCTGGCATGAAGGCCAAAGTAGGTCTTTTCATTAAGGGGTTAAAGGTATATTCCGGAGATTTTTTTTTCTTTTATTTATACATTTGCAGTATATTATTTTGTAATATAACCATCAGTATTGTAAATAAATGTATACTTTTTGCCTACAGGTTCCCTTTAAGTGAGTCTAGAGAAGAGATTCATCCAAAAATCTTCACCTCCTGATGAATCTTGATTCTTTGTTAGAAACCGAGAACTGAAAAAGATCATGGTAAAGAACAGATACTGACTTCTCTGAGAGAATAGATGCAGTATTCCCAGTCATATTAAGGGATTCCTTTATTCCTCTATGCTAGATCTCCATGGAGTCTTTAATCTCGTCTATGAATACCTTGTAATGCTCTTTGGTTTTTGCAGTACTCCTACAGTGCTCTTTACCTGTATCTCATAGTTTACCTTTAAAATATCCTGTTCTGTTCTATGGATATAAAGACCAATAGACTGCATTTCCATTCTGTGTTGCTTTGTCTTTGTGAGGACTCCTCGATTCACTGACTTTGCGAATTATTATCACCAATTAATTTGAGACTTTTCCTTGAATGTTTCACCTTTCATTGCTGCAACCCAGGAAGGACCAATTGTTTACTGCTGAAGAAAAGCTGCTGCCAGAGACAACAGCGCTCTTGTGGTACCTTCAATGTATGTTTAAGAACTTAGCACAGAATCGTGTACATGTATGTCACCCATTGAACCATAAGCAGTTATGAGAATAATTTCCTAAATTTCATACTGGCACAGAATATACAACATCATCCTTCCATAACAGACACCCCCCCCCCATCTTGCCCCTTGAGAACGTGGTCTATTTTGGCCTTCAGGGCACAGCCTAATTTTTCAAATCTATCATGTGTCACTTTTAGAAATTTTGAGATTGTTTTTGTGACATTAAAATTTGGTCAATATCAGCAGTTTTTTTTTAACATTTTAACATTTTTCTGATTAGATGACAGATGCTCCCCTAAAAGTATACAAATCACCATTTAGGAAAATATCTGTGCCCATGGCTAGATCTTGAAGTGAATTGTGGGTGGTGCTGTTTTGTAAGAAAGTAGCTGTATTTTTTTCTAATCTTGAATAACATCTTTGTGGTCTGTTTACACATTCAGGATTTTAATAGCAGATAATGAAAAAGTTAGGAATGGATTTGAAAAGAGGATAAGTCTTAGTCTTTCCTTTATGACCTGTTCTACATTTATAATTCATTCCTTGCTTGATTGGAAGAAGTCAACATAGCCCTGTAGATTACAAGTCCTTGCAGGCAGAGTCCTCTCTCCCTATGTACCAGTCTGTTATTTACTTTATTGTTTATTTATTACTTTATTGTACTTTATTTATTGTTGTTCATGATTTTATGTTACATTTGTTAAGTTACCCCTTATTATATATACATCATTCTGGTATCAAGGGCACTTTAAAAATAAATGAATAAAAATAATAACAATAGGGGTCAGAGTCAGATGGAGAAGAAAATGGAAAGAACACAACCCCGATCAGAGCAGGCATCACTTGTGAGTCACTTGATGTAGCTAATCACTTATTCGGGTTGCGGAGCCTTTACGTAATACTAGAATCTGGCCCTGTGTAGGGAAATATTGGTTACATTGTTTTCTACAGCGGTCATGGTGTGCATAGGTTTTGTCCAGGGGCAGGCTGGGTAAAGGGGAAATATGCCCCCCGGCTGGTCCCTCCCAGTGCAGTTAAGGGCTGATCTGGTACCAATAGCCATGCTTAAAACTTTTAGTGAGCTTCTGGCACAGGCAGCCTGCTACACACCGGCCCTGGAAGCTCACTGCTCCGGCCCTGCAACGCCCGTACATCTCTCCTCTCCTGCTTGTCTGCGGACATGTGACAACATCAATGCGGATCATGTCACATGTGCAGAGCCGAGCAGAAGAGAAGTATGGGTGCGGCGGTACTGAAACAGTGAGCTTCCAGGGCAAGTTTGTAGCAGGCTGCCTGTTTCGGAAGCTCAGCGAACTTGTAAAAGCAAATACAAGAACAGAGCTCCCGTAAGAGATGCTGCTGCTGGATCCAGAAGAGGTGGGTATACTTTTGTTTTTTATAGAATGCTGCTACAGAGGGGACCTACATGGGGCTGCTGTACAGGGCTACACTACATGGAGATGCTACATAGGTGGCTATATTACCTATATTACTTGGGGCTGCTGCACAGGAAGCGAGGGGTATACTGCATAGGGCTGCTGCACAGGAAGAGGCGGGTTATACTTCATTGGGCTGCTGCACAGGAAGAGGGGGGTACACTACACTACACTACACTACAGAGAGTACCTAAACAATATGGGCTCTGTTGCACAGTAGCGACATATACTATATGGAGATTGCAGCATAGAAGGGGTCTATGCTATATATAGAGGCACTAGATGGGGCCTAAAACTGTGGGGTTAGGGAGGAGGCCTATATTATATGGGAACACATAGAGGGCATATGGGGCACAGAGGGGGTCAAACTGCTATACTGCATACAGAAAGACCCAACTACTATAGGTGAGCATAAAAGAGTGGCCTAATACTGTATGAGGGCTGAACACACAGGAGGCCTAAAACTAAATGGAAGCACAGAGGGAGCCCTGTACTATATAGGTAACAAAGGGGGCCTAATAATATATGGGTAGAGCAAATCAGTGTTGCACACCTCTCGCTGGTAGGTGCTCAGTGGGTTGTGGTTCTTCAACCATGTATCCAAAGAGTAGTGAAGTCCACGGCACTCAATATTATGCAGAAGTGAAAGGTTTATTTTACAGTGATAAAATAATGTATACTCCGACCAATATGAGATACTATGCAGTAGAGACCATAATAGTAAAGCAAGCTTTCGGCCCTTCCCGGACCTTCTTCAGGCTAATGGATCTCTGTAATGAATGAACATTGTATAAATACAGGATATGCATGATACCGAAAGTATACCTAATAATAAACTAACATGATAAATGTGAAAATATGATTTAAATACAAGACGACAAAACATATATATATATATATATATATATATATATATATATATACACTTATGTACAGTTGGATACAGAGGAAGGGGTATGTAGTAGTTAAACAGCATCCAAGCAAAGGATCCACTTAAATAGAAGGTATGTAAACTAGAGCGGTTACAGGATAAATGTAAAGGGATATATATATAGGCTGGAAGAACAGAGGATGGTAACTGGCACATATGAAAGAGGCAGTAAGTCAAGGGAACATAGAGGAAGTGGTGTATGACAGGACAAGGGTGACATAGATTACAACAGGGTAAAAATCAGTAAGATGGGGAGAGCAAAGAAATGTAAGCAGGCAGAGCACAATGGATAGATGCAATGGGGAAAGTAATGAGGAAGGTAAGGGAAGGCAGAGGTATGTCAGGTGGGATAGAGGTGACGCTGCGAGTATAGGGGGACATGAAGGTAAGGATAGATGAAAAGAGTAGGGAAGGATGTAGCTGGCTTACCGTATGTGGTGTGCGACTGAGGTCTGGTGGAGTGTGGGCTGGGGCGGCCGTACGTCCTATATAAGCCGTACTCCCGGGGTCACATGATCACGCGTCGTGTCACGTGTCAGCGTGCGCGTGACGTTATGGCGCATGACGTGGCGGACGGAGCTAGAAGGGGCGTGATAATGTAGATGGCGCTGTGTGTGACCTGAACTAAGGGCAAAAGTATGGGCAGAAAGAGGAGGGCTAATGAAATGAGGATGAATGGAGATATACTGTACTAAAGGTAAACAGAAGAGGGAGAAAGGAGATAAGGAAAGATAAAATAAGTTATAGGCACTCAGTAACAGTATACATGGGGGAGAGAACACTGAGAAGAGAATAAAGGGGTGAATGAAGTGGAGAGGAGGGTAAAGGCAGTTAAGAGGGAGGTGGGGAGAGGAACCACACAGGGAAATGGACAATAGGAGACAATAAACGTAGACTGGACATAGACGGTTACCATAGTTACCATCTCAGAATAAGTGATGCTATCATAGGAATGAATTCTAACCCTAGAAAAATATAATGAAAAATAAAGTCAGTGTGGGATACATGGTAACCAAGGGTATGTCATTCAGGAGAACCTGTAAGAAACTATATACACATGAGATAGAGACGTCCAGTAGTTCAGATATTGTAGACTCTGTCGTATGCCCGATTAAGGCTGTGTGGTTCAATGGTTTGTAGCGTATGTATCCAGAAAGCTTCTCTGCGTTTAAGAAGTTCCACCCTATTGCCCCCTCTTCTGGGGACATATAGGGGCTTGGCTACTATTTGGATGTTCAAACTGGGTCTAACTGCATGCAATCAAAGACGTCTTACCTACATTAACTCTATAATGTGTCTTTACATTTTTTTAGATACCCTTGTGTTTTCCCTGGGGCCCTTCTTATGCCTCTGAACACTGCTGTAGCCTGTGACTAGCAGATGTGCCCCATACCATGCCTACCATGTGATTATTTGAGGCAGAGCTATTGTGTAGGGTCCATCCTGGGGATGTCATCTTATCTTGATGAGATGGTGCACATCATTACATCCCATTTTTTTCTATAGCAGTATTGCAACTCAAAAATATCTATATAATGCACATAGATATATATATTCGCATATAAGTGGTGTGCTCTTAGTACAGCACCTAAAGGTGAGCTGATCCTGTTTACCCACAGTATATTCTCATTGTTTGTATGGTATCACTTTATGGCGCCTTTTATGTTGTTTTAGCCTCTTTTGATTTATTAGGGAGATATAAGTGACACGATCATTAGTTGCCATTTGTAAACTTATGAAATTGTCCTTCTCATAACCAGCAGAAATGTCACAGCGACGGCAGCGGTAGCATCACCCTATATGTCAATCAATCAGGGCAGGAAAGAGCAGGGAAGGGAGATGCTGCTGTTGCTT
The DNA here is from genome assembly GCF_027789765.1 of Dendropsophus ebraccatus. Lineage (NCBI taxonomy): Eukaryota > Metazoa > Chordata > Amphibia > Anura > Hylidae > Dendropsophus > Dendropsophus ebraccatus. The sequence goes on from NC_091457.1 coordinate 78,956,958, forward strand.
GGTCCTGCCTCCAGGACACTTGAGCTGGTAACGGCTGATATTAAACCTTTACAGTCGGTGACCAGAAGCACTAAATGTCCAGTCACTTCTATCTCCCCAGCACCTATCTGCTGGGATCTGCTGCTCTGTACATTATATGTACCTCACAGATTGAGCTGATTTGGTTCCCTGGAGCACAGCATAAAGCTCATATGCAGCTCGTGGGCATGTATCGGCTGTAGCTGCAGCAGTAGCTTTATACCCCCCAAAAAAGTTTAATCTCCCAGCGTGTGGCAGGGAGAAGTGCAGCAGGTAGTCATCTGGGTGGCTCCCCGCCCATGTCTAGTGACAGCTGTCAGCCTGTGCGCTTAGCGGGGATGATTGACAGGGAGAGGCACCAGTAACGGGCCTCTCTACCTGTCACTCATCCCCACCAAGCACACTGACAGGCAGAGAGTGGTCACTAGACACAGGCAGGTAGTCATCTGGGTGAGCTGCCCAACTGACTACCTGCCACTTCTCTCCCTGCTGCGCATGGAGGGATTTAACTTCTTTTTCTGGAGTATAAAGCTGCAGCGGCCTGTAAGTGCTGTGAGCTGCACAGGAGCTTTATACTGAGCTCCTGGGAACCAAGTCAGCCCAATTGGGTTAAATGGTTCCCTTTACGAGTCTATTCACACTTATTTAATCAGTTGCAGATTTGATGCGGCCGATTTCATCAATTTAAATCCCTAAAATATGCAACATCAAATTTAGAGGGGAATAAGTACATGTCAACGTACGGTGATGATTGGACTCTACTCATGGATCAGTGCTTGTCCTCCAGGCTAACATTTGCCAGCCAGCCCCTAGTTGTGCTCATTTAAAAAAAAAAAAAAAGATTTTAATAAGAAAAAAAAGTGTGGAATTTTTTGAACTATTAAATGATTACACCAAATCAAACACCACCCTCGATATTTGCTTTCTTCAACAGTATAACTATATACAGGTGTATGTGTGTGTATGTGTATATACACAAAAAATTGGCGCGTCAGTTTTACCGTATGGCTACGTAATATATTATTTGGAGGGGGGGCACTACAAAGTACAACTTGTCCTGCAAAAAAAAAGCCTTTAAATGTTAATAGTTACCTTGCGGGTCTTAGAGGAAGATAATGTAATATATATTTTTTTTTATTATTTGGGGGTCGGTACTAGAAGTTTAGAGGATAACGGCCTACTGTTTATATGCTGAACTAAATAATAACACAGTATGCAGTAATCTCTCCTATGTGGCAGTAGTAGGCATCCAGAATTTTATTGTTTAACTCCATGGGAATTTGGAGCTTCCTTTCACCATTTTGTTTCCTTTCCCTTTCTCTAACAAAACCTTTCTTCTGCTAAATGTTTACTTATTTGTCAGTATTTTTACATTGCTGTCTTTATAATAATTTCTTTGTTTGAGAAAAAGAATACCCACGTGTGTTGTACTTTAAGAAAACAAAGATTTACTGTATCAATGTTGCAGAGCAGAACTCGCGTCAGCTTTCCCAGCGCGTTGCCTTTAATGATTTTTTTAAGATATCTAATTAATGGTTTGAAGTATTTCATTGAGAGCTTCCCGATTACCATGCACACTGTGTGTGGCTCTTCATATCCTCTTAAAAAGTCAGTTAATTCACAGCACTCCAAAAATCTTTGTCTGCTAAAGTAATTTGAATTTTGTTATTAGTGACTGCTGGAAATCATAATTCAATAAAGTCTAACTCATTTAGAAACATTTCACACTGTGCATACATTAGGTAACTTGGTTAACACAGGAGACAGAAAAATATATGGTAATAGTCATGTCTACACAGGAAATTGGAACACCACAGAGCGGTTTAAGGATTGTGTTTTGTGTTGTGTTGTTTCACCCCTTCTGGAAATAAAGTCATTGCTTGACATACGGATTATGTTTTGTTTTTTTTTCTTAATTTTTATTTTTCTAACTAGCAAAAGTGGTGCGGCCTCTGCCCAGTGGGAAGTAAAATTGCAGGAACAAAAGTTTGCAAAGTGTTTAAATGTTTGTTCCAGCCTAATTGCATTAAATTGTGCTTGTGAGTCTTGTGTGGGTGAATATGGAGAAAAGCATAGATGTATGAAAGAAAGGTTCAGTGGGAAGACAAGAGACAAGATTTGTACAATATTAGTACCCCCTTCAGTCACACAAATAAGGGCAGGTTGCATAAAATAATTTATACATATGACACATTACAACCAAATTCCCTATTAGCTTTCATCAGTGTGATGGCCATATTGCTTTTTGTGTGGGGGTCACTGAACCATTCTTTGTCTGTAGAGCTGCTGAAGATAGATGAGTAGAACACTTTGCAATCTTCAGCAGCTCCATAGACTATGATGAAAGACTTGTTTGACATGGCCTGATATGGTGCTGGATACGGAAGCAAAAGAGATGGTGCTATACACGGAAGCAATCCTCTCCAGCAGCCACTGCACAGCTCTGCTAGTTCCAGCAGGTTCTGACATGACATCACTATTTTATCAAGGAAGTGGAGACATCATGCAGTAGTTAGTGCAGGGGAAAAAAGCACTTTATGTGCATTTCCCATAATAAGTGTATATTGGTAATTTGTATCACTTTTGGGGGGCAATACAATACTTAAATAAAACTTCTCCTTTAATCCTTTAAGGCATTAATGATGGGTGTAGGCATGATAGCTATTGCCCGTCAGTGATGGTGAGGACTCAACTGCTGATAGCAACCAGCCCTCTACACCAGTGTTTCTCAACCTGCGGTACGCGTTCCCCAGGGGGTATGCGCCGCAGGTTGAGGGGGTACGTGGGAGGTAGGGAAAAATAAACTTTTGCATTAGGTGCCAGGACACTGCTATCACTCAGCAATGTCCCAGCACCTGTCTCTGTTGCAGCTCTCTCCTTCCTTCCCCGAGCAGCTCAGCAGCGTGCTGCTACGGGAAGGAAGGAGACGGTTCAGGGCACCGCCAGCTATCCCTCCTGCCCCAGAACCCGCAACAACAGGGGGCGCCAGCAGCCATCCCGGAACTCGCGCGGACCCCCAGTGCTGCAACTACAGCCCCCCCACCCCCAGGAACCTGAGCTGACAGGGGGTGCGGTGCCGGGAGATGCAGCACACCCCCGGAACCCACGCGGACCCCCAGCGTCAGATACAGACCCCCCCACACACCGGAATCCGCGCGGATACCCAGCTCCCCCAGTTACAAGCCCCCCCTTCTGACTGTACCAACAGAGGGATCCGGCAGTCACAGATGCGCCCCTTCAGGACCCGCGCTGCAAATCCGTCACCCCCTCTCTCTCCCTCGGACCTCACTGGCTGAAGACGAAAGGTGAGTATAAAGTTGTTTTTTTTGTTTGTGTTTGTTTGGCTAGGCACGGGGCATTACTATGAGGACATTACAGGGGGCATTACTATGGGGACATTACAGGTTAAATAACTATGGGGGCATTACTATAGGGGCATTACTATGGGGACATTACAGGGGGCATTACTATGGGGGTATTACTATGGAGACATTACAGGGGACATAACTATGGGGGCATTACTATGGGGGCATTACTTTGGGGACATTACTATGGGGGCATTATAGGGACATAACTATGGGGGCATTACTAGGAGTAATACAGGGGACATAACTATGGGGGCATTACTATGGGAGCATTACAGGGGACGTAACTATGGGGGCATTACGGGACACATTACTATGGGGGCATTACTATGGGAGGATTACTATGGGGGCATTACTATGGGAGGATTACTATGGGGCATTACAGGGGACATAACTATGGGGACATTACATTATAGGGGCATTACTATGGGGGCACTACAGGGGACATAACTATGGGGGCACTACAAAGGGACATTACTATGGGGACATTACTATAGGAGCATTACGGGGACATCACTCTGTCCTACATACAGGGGTAACCCACATTTCTGCTCACTTTACTGTACATGACACCAAGCAGCAGAATTACTACTGTAAAGGAGCCTATAGGAGGAAATAAGGAAAGGAAGTTGCTGGAAAAGTGCGGAGTCTAAGATGTTTGTCTGGCAGGTTCTGAAGAGAAGAAACGTAGCTGGAAGAAATCATCATGGTGGTCTGGGCCGGATGGAGAGGAAAAGGGGAAGTGATGCCTGAGATCAAAGAAGACGTCACCTGTGAGTCACTGAATTGTGTTTTTTTTTTTTTTTTGTATTTTGTAAAACATTATTTGGTATCTGACTACATGGGGGAGGTATCTGGCTACATGGGGGAGGTATCTGACTACATGGGGGAGGTATAAGCTATAAGGAGGGATCTGACTACATAACGAGATATTTGGCTACATGGGAAAGTATCTGGCTATTATGGTGGAGCTATCTGGCTGCAGGGGAACATATTCAGCTCCATGGGACTTACCTGGCTGCAAGAGGCTATGTGGCTGCAGGGGATCTGGCTCCAGGGCTATATCTACTGTAGCTGAAAGGGGCAGATGTAACTGCAAGCGATGTATCTGGCTGCAGGGGGCATATCAGGTTACAGGAGGCATTACATCAAGCTACAGGGTGGGCATTACTGCTGGCCACAGGGGGCATTATTGTAGAAGAGGACATTATTATATGACATTACTTGAGCATTATTACTGGGTCCTACAGATCAGTCAATTGCTAACAGAAATTTTATCCAGAACCTATGATGGCAGTGTGATCCTGTCCTGATTAAGGGTAGATTCACATGTACAGAGATTGTAGCGGAGTCCGCTGCAATACTTTGTGCTGTTATGGCCTGTGGTGCTGCATTCTCTCGGCGGATTTTCATTGTGCTGTGAGAATAGGCAGTGGCTACATTCTCACTGCACAGAGCCATAGGCCATAACAGCACGTAGTATGGCAGCAGATTCCACTGTGAAATGTACAAGTGAATCAACCCTAAGACAATGTTTATAAATCGATCGCATCCTTGGGGGTACTCGGCTGGGGAATCTTGTTGCATGGGGGTACTTGGCTTGAAAAGGTTGAGAAACACTGCTCTACACCCTCTATGAAGCTAGCTCATGTCCTAAACTCACTTCATACAGCCCTGTACTTAATGGCGTACCAGTACAGCATGGCTTCATAAGTGACTGGCTCCCATGGCATATGGGTACATCATGGGTCATTAAAGTGGTTATCCGAGATAAGAGAAACATGGCTGCTTTCTTCCAGAATGGCATGATTCTTGTCTCCCGTTAAGGTGTGGTTTGCAATTAAGCTTCTTCAATTAAACTGAGTTGCAAAATCCCACCCAAGAGTTTCTATTTCTGGAAAAAATCGGCCATGTTTTCAGAAGCCTGGAAAACCCCTTTAAGGGGTTAATTTTTATATAAAATCATTGTTTGTTGTTAGCATTTAAAGGATAGCATCTAGATTATTCAACATTATCCAAAAAACAATATCATGAAAGAGATACTGTACTTATATATAAATTTAAAACAAGAATGAAACGCTTTCTCATATTAGTAATTGCAAACCAAAAGTAAGGCCCTATTCACACATCCTGTACCTGTCCGCAATTGCGGATCCGCAGAAAAATAGGACCAATGTATTTCAATGGACCCATACACACATCCATGTTGTGTACTGGGCTGCAATCCTTTCCGCAAAAAAAAAGGCCCTATTACGGACAGTAACTGACACACCCAATACAACTCTATAGGGTCCGTATTTTACGGATGCAATACAGATGAAAATTTGCGGATTGCTTACGGATTAAAAATTGCGGATTGGAAAATATACTGACGTGTGAATAGACCCTTTTTTTTATTTTTATTACCGTCTGACAACCATGTGCACCGAACATTCCCAAAATTGTGGGGAGACTTATTTTATTTTTACACTGATTCTCTTTCGTCTGCCTCCTCATATAGACTGATTTGTATTCTGCATGATGCCAAACAGCCGTAGAATGCAAGTGAGACGTAGCTGGTGCTGTTTTCACAGCAGGCTGCATAGCTAAGGTTGTCCCCTACTGATTTTGCACCATTAAAGAATGGAAATAAAATATGTTTTGGGATGCATTGTAATAATCGTAGGTGTATTCATTCCAATTCTGTTGTTACTGGCAGGAGAAGAATTTATACAAAACGTTAATAATAAGAGTCATTATGTTACTTTATTGTTAAAAGTGCTTGTTGCAAGTACCGGGTGAACAACAACTAAACAAATCTTTTCACAGTAATTGACTTGGCTAAAATATTCAATGACTTATTAATCAACATTTCTTTTTTCAATAGAGTTTTTTTTTCTTTATAACCAACTACTGAATGCATGCTTAACATGTTTCAATTGTCTGCACAAGGCTAAGAAATATATGACAATGTTTGTGAGAATGGAACCTATTCAATCATTATGTACCAGTAATTTAAGAGGCAGTACTTGTCTCATATCTGATTGATGGCAGTCGTTCTCTTTTAAATGACTTGGTATATATTGATTTAACCCACTACCAACTACACGAGTTCTATATTGCACAGTGGATATTTATTACCTATAATCCCAGTAAAAGAATTAAAGGTGTATTCTAAGTTAAAGGGGTATTCCGGGGAAACTCAATAAATTAGCAATGGAAAGGGTTAACCTATCTCCTTCCGGTCACCCGCACCCCCTGGTGTAACCGTGCTGCAGCGCTGGCCCCGATCTCCACACCGATTGCAAGCAGATGTTCTCAGCTGACAGGCGCTGTGTGTGTGAGAGGCAGGAGAGATGTGTTGCTTGCTCCGTACACACACACACACACACACACACACACAGCACCTGTCAGCAGAGAACAGCTGCTTGCAATGGGTATGGAAATCGGTGCCTGAGCCGCAGCACGGTTACTCCGGGCGGGGGGGGGGGGGGGATGCGGGTGAGCAATCTTTGAATAGGACAGATTACATAGGAAGGAGGGGGGCCAGGGGAATCGGGGTAGTGATACAGGAAGGAGGGGGCCGGGGGGATCGGGGTAGTGATACAGGAAGGAGGGGGCGGGTGGTTCAGCACCCAGCTTACTTCGTACAGCAGGTGGGGGGGGGGGATGCAGAACACTAAACCCCAATTGGCTTTCAAGCCAGTCAGGGTTATGTGCTCGGCAGGCTGGGTATGGTGACATCACCGGACCGGAAGGAGAGAGGATCTGGGAGTCGCAGGCTGGACGCTCACAAGACCGGACCAGAGATCTCTTTGGGGGGCCAATAAAGGACAGGTAAGGGTATTAGGAAAGGGTTAACCTCTGGCTCTGTTTGGTGACATAAAGAAGAGATTCCCCATGTTCTTGGTAATGATTTTCCTGCCAAAATCTGGTTGCCTTGGGAGAAGCCCATATGTTTTAACCATATAACCATATAAGACACCTAGTTGTCACCCTCTAACTTTGAACCCCTCACTATTTTTTGTATTCAAAAGTTTTACTGAAGTTTGTCAAGGAAAACATGGGAGATATAATCATCCTGACGCGACAGGAGCAGTGATGATTTCTTGCAGCTATAATCCATCTCTTCTGATTCTGCCAAACATCTTGGGCTCTACACTTTTACAACAACTTCCATCCATGTAAGTTTCACCGTGTATGTAGGATCCCCTGCTGTGCCACCATATAGTAATTATATCCCCATGCTGTGCCCCAAATAGTAATAATACCCCCTGCTGTGCCCTCCATATAGTAATAATGCTGTGCTGTGTCCCCATAGTAAAAATTCCCCCTGTGCTGTGTCCCCATAATAATAATAATAATGCCCCCTGTGCTCTGTCCTCAGTAATAATGTCCCCCGTGCTGTGCCCCCATAGTAATAATGCTCCCTGTGCTCTGCCCCATAGTAATAATGTCCCCTGTGCTGTGTCCCCATAGTAATAATGCCACCTATGCTGTGTCCCCAAAGTAATAATGCACCCTCTGCTGTGTCCCCATAGTAATAATGTACCCCTGTGCTGTGTTTCCATAGTAATAATATCCCCTGTGTTCTGTCCCCATAGTGATAATGTCCCCCTGTGCTGTGTCCCTATAGTAATAATATCCCCTGTGCTCTGTCCCCATAGTAATAATACCCCCTGTGTTGTGCTTACATAGTAAAAATGCCCCTGTGCTGTGTCCCCATAGTAATAATGCCCAATGTGCTCTCTCCCCATAGTAATATTGCCCCCTGTGCTCTGCTCTCATAACAGTACAGGGGACATTATTACTATGGGGACAGAACACAGAGGACATTATAACTATGAAAACACAGCACAGGAGGACATTATTACAATGGGGACACAGCGGGGGCATTATTACTATGGGGACACAGCAGCAGGCGCAGTGATATGATGTCATTGCACCTGCTGGAGGATCCGTCCTGCTCCTCATAGGCTGGAGAAGAGAGAAGATCAGAAGATAGAGGGACCTACTCCATGCCAGGATTATTCTAGGGGATGTGTGAATGCAGCCTGAGACACCCTACTTTCAGAAAGTATTCATGTTATTCCCATATTCATTTTGTTTCCATTACTGTCTATCTAGAACTGTCTTTCATGCTTAATATGAGACCAGTCATATTTACATGTGTGGGTTAAGGACCTTGTAAGAGATTTTACATATTGACCTATAAGCATAAAGTTGGCAGAGTATATAGTTCTCGGCCATTCAAGATTTTAAGCCACTTTGAAATGACAAATGGCAAAGTCAAAATAAACAGTATTTAGCCTAGTGATTACAGCCAATAACATGGCTTTGACGCTTTTACCAAGTTCTAGTAATGCTATCAGATCGCTAGTGCCACTAGGGCCCAAAAATTTCTTCAGCTTTTACTAGCATGGGAGTCACATGGGTCTCTGGGTCCTATAAATGAATCTATGAATTATTTCTGTAGCGCTTACAAAGCTATTGTGATAAAATTATTATGAGATTAGGTGCTATGACTTTGGTATGCAAAGCTGCATTGATGTAGACAAATCGTTTAGGGAAACAACAGATAATTTAACAATTAAACATTAGACTGTATAAAACAACTGAACTGTAATGGCGGAGATTGTAAGAGTTAATGATCTACATAATACAATTATATATGGAAATCTATAGGTTTCCCTCTTCCATGTTTTTTTTGCAGTGAATAAATTAATGTTACAGCACAGAACTAAAATGTTCTGATGTCTCATCATTGTGACCTTTTACACTATAAAGATTATTTTTACTTATTATTTGTCCAAGTACACACTGATCTTTCCAGTTTTTCTGTCTTGTTAATGCAAAACCACAAAGACGCTAATGGGATGATGGTGGAGATCCAATTGCTTGTTAAAATTCTAATTAAAATATTTTAAGATTATTTTCTTTGTTCACTTAAAAAGTCACGCTCAGTCTCATTAGCAAATGTACTGGAAAAAGAAGCAAGCAAATAGCTAAAGAAATATTCCTTGTTATCTATGAAAGGAAGTTGTAAATTCCCATGGACCCTCTGGGAGTGTAAAAAGCTAGTTCTAGACAAAATGGACCTTGGGGAGAAAGCACAGTGAACCCCAACATGGTGAACAAATCTCATGCCCACTTGGCTTTAATGCTTACATATTATTGCACACTAGTATGAGCATGGATATTTTTTTTTTTTAAGGCTAATAAACATGCACAGCAAAATAACTGTGGATAATATTATTGTCCTTCAATTTATATAGCAGTTACATGTAGGAGATGTGCGGCTGATTAAAACAAAGGGCCGCACAAACAGTCTAGTGGTAGCCCTGGCTGCATGGTCATCGTGCCATGTAATAGGCTCTGCAAACGCTTGCTGAACTAGGAGATTGGGAGATTGCTGATGGAAGATTTACAGCACAGCTTAGGCCATGTTAAATAGATGTATAAGATGACTTTTTAACCCAAAAAAATCTACTCAGAAGTCGAGGGTCATCTTATACGCCAGGTAAAGTCACCGCATACAGTAGGGGAGCTAAAATATGCCCGCATCCCCACCGTATGTGGTGAACACTATAAAAAAAACAAATGATTCAACTCACCTGTTACCCTTTCCAGCAGCCTCACATCTCCCGTCATGTTTCTGGTGCAGGCAGTGTGATGCAGAGACACTGCCTGTGCCGGAGGTCCCCAAAACTCTCCCAGCAGCCGAGCATCTCATTGGAGAAACTCGGAGATGCACGGCTGTCAGGAGAGCTTCCGGAGAATGACAGAGGTGCTGGAAGGCCCCGAAGCCTCTGTCATTTTCCTGACCTCTGGCGCAAACAGTGTGCATCAAAGTGCCTGCGCCAGGAACATGACAGAAGATGCGTGACTGCTGGTAACGGGTGACAGGTGAGTTGATTGTTGTTTTTTTCCCCCCTTCAACTTCAGTTAATGCCTGCCTGACCGCAGCAGGGCTCCAGCTAGTAAACCCTCCTGCGGTCAGGCAGGGGTTAACATTTTACGGCATATAAGACAAACCCTGAAAAATCTTCTTAAAAGTCAGGGGTCGTCTTATATGCCCAGTCATCTTAGATGCCGGAAAATACGGTATATCAAGAATGTTAGCAGAAGCCAATATGGGGACTACATACTGCCCTTCTTATCGTGGCACCATCTGAAGCACCGTTTTCCCTCTTTTGGCACCACTTCCTGCTGGTCATGTGATAGCTGTACATAACATCACTGCCTACTTTAGAGGTTTCCAGACAAACGGCAATGACCGGGGTCTCAGTCTCAGTGCATAACAATACTTAGCAGCATTGCTCAACAGCATCGGGAGACAGAGCTGATGTGAAAGGAAGCAGCAGCATAGGGAGAAACAGTGCAGTAGAGATAGCACAGAGACATAATCTCCGCTCTGCTGTCCTGAACACTTACCTGCTGCCAATTTTGATTTTAGACTGGCAGGATCACGGGACATCATATGGGCCCAGGAATGGAGAGCAAATGTATTTCCCATCTGTAGTTCCCAGTTAACACTGTAGATATAGTTACTTAAAAAAACCCTTTAAGTCCAGGCCCATATTTTTTTTTTACATTCCAGGCTATATAGATTAGCATTACATAAAATTACATTTTTTATATAGATATATCAATATAATGAACATATATTCAAAAATAGTGGGCACTATTTTTGAATTTATTCTGCAAATACGGAAGAAGATAAGAAATAATTTTAGTACCCAGTATTATATTTATTATGCTGCTGCCCTATTTTTGTATGAAACCGCTTTTTATAGAATTCAGAAAACACACAGTGGGTTTACTTAGGCAGCTGACTTAATTTAAAATTCATGGATCCTTTCAGTTTTCTTTTTTTTTTTCTTTTTACTATGAGGTAAAAATGAAATTAGCAGCTAAAGTATTAAAATATTGATAGTAATCCATTACATGCTGAGGATTTACAAATCAATTATTAATTTCAAATTAAAGGTAAGGGCTGGCTTCTTCTGTTAGCATTTCTTGCTTTCCTCTCAGCAGATGTTGGGATGGCTATTATTAAAGGGAAATAACATTAAATATATTAATCCAAGAAAAACTAAGCTAAAAATATACAGTTGTTAAAAATGATTGTATTCATTTATTTCTATTTGATTTATCAATATATGCAGTACAGTTTGGTCCACTGTTTATCCATTGACCCAACATATCGCTTTAATATTTAGGAGATATCCAAAATAGTGGTCATCAACTTATGGCTCTCCATTTTTTTTTTAAACTACAACTTCCAATATACTCTGACAGCTGCAAATAGTAGACATTTCCGGGGATGTTACAGGAAAGTATACATAAGTAGAACATAATGTATTAAGGTAATTGTCTCATTGGAGAAAATATGCCAAGGCAGTCCAGACCCCCACCTTAACTGGAAAGTTACCTTACAGTCAATCAGATTCCAACCAACAATGTAACTTGAAGCCCTAAAACCCAGAGCAAAATCTGTAATCATGCCCCATCTACCATGTGTTCATTCTAATATTGATGCCTTGTTACTGGGAAAATTGGCTGTTGGGACCCCTCAGGTACCAGGGGTTAGTTGTGGCTTTGATCTCCGGTTCCAGCATTTGTTTCACCAAAGCCACTTTTGATGTGATTCAATTTGCAACACTGAAACCTCTTTTTTTCTGCACAAATGTTTGCGAATACTATGTAATGGAAAATGGAAGAGAGAAAAGTCCAGATTTGAGAAGGCTTTACATTGATTATATTAAATAAAAGAGTGGCAAAGTTTCTAACAACCTTAAGTTGGAGAAGATTTTCTCACTGTACTGTATTTTCTTAAACAAAAAAAAAAAGATATATATATATATATATATATATATATAGCAGAAATAATGTGTTCAAAAACCTTGCTAAATCTGGGCCTCTGGCATTTTCCAAGGCACGCATACATATATGTTCACACATCGTATGAATTCATTAAACAACCGCCGTAGTTGCAGTCTTGCAACCACAGCGGTTATTTAAAGGGATTATCCAGCGCTACAAGTACATGGCCACTTTTCCTCCTCTCTTGTCCCCAGATTGGGTGTGGTTTCAAACTCAGTTCCATTGAAGTAAATGGAGCTTAATTGCAAACCAAACTTGAACTGGAGACAAAAGTGGCCATGTTTTTGTAGCGCTGGATAACCCCTTTAATTTGCCAATCCCTTTAATTGCTATATAATCCCAGGATTCCATGCGGCCGCACAAAAAACTGAGATGTTATTCCTCTGATGATGACGCTGAGGATGTCTTTTGTGGATGTCGATACCACGTGGTGTATGCAACATCATCATCTTCGTAATCTGGGGTTATAATAAAGTAAGTCCTGGCTTTGTAATGGACGCCATCTATCAGACGTTTCCATTACTAAGGCTATGTTCACACTACGTATATTTCAGTCAGTATATGTATATTTCAGTCAGTATATTTCAGTCAGTATTGCAACCAAACTAGGAGTGGATTAAAAACACAGAAAGGCTCTGTTCACACAATGTTGAAATTGAGTGGATGGCCGCCATTTAATGGCAAATATTTGCTGTTATTTTAGAACAACGGCTGTTATATGGAAATAATGGCCGTTATTTACTGTTATATGGCGGCCATCCACTCAATTTCAACATTGTGTGAACAGATCCTTTCTGTGTTTTCAATCCACTCCTGGTTTTGGTTGCAATACTGACTGAAATATACTGACTGAAATATATGTAGTGTGAACGCAGCCTATGTCTGTAAAGTAAAGAAATAAAGACATTACATAGTTGAAAAGAAAATGTTTTTATTTAAATAAAAACACCCCACACCCCTTGTTGACCATTTTATTTTAACCCCCATCCTCCAAATTGCTGGTTGTCCAACAAATTAGATGTAATCCTCTGTATACAGATATCTAAACAAAAAGAGAGAAAGACAAAAAAGGCAGGAGGAGAGCACCCATGTTTAGATTTGAGCGAGTAGTACTTGATAAAGTAGCTATTCCAACGAATACTACAATTTGAAATACTCATTTTGATGGAGCATCTGAGCAAAAAATTCAGTAAAAAGTCATTTCTCCTCCCACCTTGCCTGGCGACTTTTTCTAGCCAATAACTATGGGGGGGGGGGGGTCATGACAGGCCCTAGGAGAATGTTGACTACGGGAGAACAGCGTCTACAAACATTAGCTGGCTTTCTCATGTGACCTCCCAAGTATGAGAACTTGCCTTTTCCGCTACTCGTGATCAGATGCGATCTTGAAGGTAGTAAGGGAGAGATCCTGGAGCAGAGACAGTGAGGATTTAGCTGATTGTAGGCAGGCAAGACCCCAAAAGCCTTTCTTAGGGTTACTACACTAGAAAGCACAGCATAGAGCTCCAGATATACAGTGACTGGGCCGGCTACCTGTACATCAGCTGCATATTCTGACACATAGACAGGCAGCTGCTGTTTATTCTGATCAGGCTTCTAATTGTTACAGGACTATTTCAGGGATAGATCTTGGAGTAAGCACAGAGAGGATTTTCAAAGATTTTAGGCAGGCAACCCCCGCCAAATCCCTTCTTAGGGCTAATACACAGCACAGCATATAGCTTCATCCATACAGTGCATAGACTACCGGGACATCAGCTACTTAGACAGACATGCATTCAGTGTATAATTTTCCTGTAAACACCGGTGTTGCCCTATTTCGAGTAGCATCAAAATTGTCACAGGACACTTTATTGCTATCTGCACTACTGAGCTAAAAAAAAAGACTGTTACGTATCTGCTGCTGCCACACATCAAACTTTATACATATACTCTATACACCAGGGTTAGCTTAGTCCCTGTTAGATAAAAATTGTCGCAGTACAGTATATTGTGTTATGTGCATGGTTAAAAAAAAAAAAGTCTCTGTTACGTATCTGCTGCCTTCCTACATCAAACTGTATAAATATACTCTATGTGTCAGTGTTGACTTAGTTGATTTCCTGTTAGATAAAAATTGTCGCAGAACAGGTTATTCTGCTCATATATTTGTCTGTTTTTGCAATGTATTGCAGGCAATACTCACTGTGCCCCTCCTTTCTCCCACCCTGCCTAATGTTACAAAATGAGTGATCCCACCCTAGCCCACTCCCAGGAGCTCTTTTCAGGTCCTTTTCCTGAATTTGACTCCTCGTAAGTGATGATGACGAGAAAGTCCAGTAGGCAGGAAGAGGAGCAAAGTGAAGAAGTGAAAGAGGAGGTGGTGGACGACGAAGTGAGTGATCTAACCTGGCCAGGTGTCATATCTAGCGGGGAAAGCAGTGCAGATGTGGAGGCATAATTTTTTCGAGGGCTCAACTGAAGGGCCTCCAAATAATTTTTACTAGGGCTCAACTGAAGGGCCTAAAAATAAATTTTTTGAGGGCTCAGCTCTAGGGCCTTAAAACTCCATTTTGGAGGGCTCAACTCAAGGTCCTCAAACTCCATTTTTACAGGGCTCATCTCAAGGCCATCTAACTCCATTTTTGGAGGGCTCACTTCAAGGGCCTCTAAATCAATTTTTAGAGAGCTCACCTTTTTTGTCACTGCTCCTCCGAGTTGGTATGGATAATTTTGGTGCCTTCTTACATTCCTTGGATTTAGTAGCTGTTTCAAAAGCAAAAGCCATCAGGTCGACTAGGGGCCACTGTATCCGGTGTTTTTTTTTTAATCTTCAATTTTAAATTAAATCTAATTCAATAAAAATTTTATTTGTTTATTTTTAGTTAAAAGCGCCTCAAAAATGGGTATACGGCTCCTCCCATCTCGCAACATGGTGGAGATCTGAGAGAGAAAATCCATTGCTGGCACTGAGCCTCAATATCTGTGTTGGTAAGAGTGGCGACAGGCTGACCGCAGCCGCTAAAGTGCTGGAGTGGCACAATGGGCAGGCCCCAGTATTTTCAAAAGCTCTCTACACCTTCAGGTCTTTTTTCTTTTAGCCTCGGGGAGATAATGCAAAAGAAATTCTTGAGAAAGGCCTTAGGCTGCATTCCCACGTTCCGTGATCCTGACGGATCACGGGTGTGGAATGCATGTACCAGAGTCCTCCCGCGCCCGGACAGCATCTGTAATTAGATGCTGGGAGCGGGGGAGACTGTATTCATAAGCGCCGCGCTGTAATGAATCAGCCGCGCGGTGCTGTTACTACAGCGTGGCGCTTATGAATACAGTCTTCCCCGCTCCCAGCATCTAATTACAGATGCTGCCCGGGCGCGGGGGGACTCCGATACATGCATTCCACGTCCGTGATCCGTCAGGATCACGGAACGTGGGAATGCAGCCTTAAGGTCAGAGAATAGGAACTGCTGAAGTGAAGAACAACTTGTTTGACATAGGAAATTTTGACTTTGGTATCCAGAGGCACATCGATCTGGGAATTCGATCTGACCTAATCATAGGAATTTATAGGCTGTATTTCGACGTGGTTCTTGGGCGATTCAATATTGCTGACAATAGTGCATGGCTTGCACTATTGCTGCAAAGCATAAAATTTTGAAAAAAAAAAGCCATGCGCTGTTGGAATCATCCTCAGTGGAAAATTAGTTGTTTGAATTATTTCAATAATTTAATTCAAACTTCAATTAAATGCCTGGGCCCTTTTTTAACTTGGTGGTTCAGCGCTTTCTTCAATGTTCCCTGATCTGCCATGGCTACTGCACTTGTCTTTAATGTCAATGTCTTCAATGTTGAGGGAGTAGCTGTCCTTCCTGATCCCTCTGCGCCCTACAATTATTGGGTCTCCAAGCTGGAAACATGGCTACAACTGTCCTGCTACACTTTGGAGGTTCTGGCCTGCCGCCAGGGTTCTCTCTGAAAGGGTATTCAGTGTGAGGGTATTTTTGGAGGTCTCACCTCCAGGTCCTGAAACTCAATTTATGAAGCCCTTCAAAAATTGATTTTGAGACCCTTGACCCTCTAACTCTATTTTTAGAGGTCTCACCTCAAAGGCCACAAAATTAATTTTTTGGAGAGCTCATCTAAAGGGCCTCAAACTGCATTTTTGGAGAGCTCATCTAAAGGGCCTCTAACTCCATGTTGGAGGGCTCACCTCAGGGGCCTCTAACTCAATTTTTGGAGGGCTAAAGGTACTCAGACTCCATTTTTTAGGGGGGTTCCCATGAGATCTACACCCCTTTTTTGGGTAATGAAAGGCGTCTGGAAGTGCCAAATGACTTTCAAAATTTAAAGAGTATGGGGGACACTTATCAAAGTAATTGTGCCTGTTTTTAGTCTAATATATCTAGTTTGCGCTCAAAATAAATCTAATATGAATTTATGAAGCTTTTTTAGGCAAGACTATCCAAATTAGATGCGACTTTTTGAATTAGATTTTTTGTTGTTAATTAGATCAAAAGTGCACCAGAATTCTTTTTTAGCTAAATTTATTAATTGCGCAATTTTTAAAAAGGTCGTATATATTGGCGCATTGCTACGTCTGCTGTGAACCAGGTGAATTTATTAGACTAATTAAAAGACCATTATTTTTAAGACACATTTGCTATGCTATTAGACAATTTACATAAATTGGAC
Organism: Dendropsophus ebraccatus; assembly: GCF_027789765.1. NCBI lineage: Eukaryota > Metazoa > Chordata > Amphibia > Anura > Hylidae > Dendropsophus > Dendropsophus ebraccatus. The sequence goes on from NC_091457.1 coordinate 78,973,877, forward strand.
AATTTACATTAGATTGGAAATTATGCCAAAACATCTTTGACAAAATCATGTTTTTAGATTTGTTAGTAAATATTCCCTGATGCGTCTGACCACGCATCACACACACACACACACACACACTGACAGTTAGCAGTGGGTGCTGTTTGATTTCCCCCTTGCCTATGCCATTTTTGGTTGTCATAGGCAATGTGATTTAAAGGGGTGCATGAAAATTTTTCTTTGTCTTAAAATTTGGCTTTATAGAAACATAGAAGATTGTTAGCAGAAAAAGACCACTGGGTCCATCTAGTCTGCCCTTTTAGTATTTCCATTCTTATTATCTTATCTGCCCAAAGTTTGTTCCAAGTATCTGCTACTCTTTCAGTAAACTAATATTTGCCAGGCACCTCTGGACGGCCTGTGATTGGGTGAGGGGGCTGTCACTCTTATCTGGAGAGTGACAGCCTGCTCAGCCAATCACTGGCTGTGGTGCTGTCTCATCTCGGTAACTGCACTAAAACAGCTTAATAATTGTTTTGCTGTTTTAGTTGTTTGTTAAGATTCACTTTGTTAATTTGCAAATTTTACACCGAAAATATGCGAATTGGCAAAGCGCATTTCTTGTCTGCTTTGCTTATCTCTACTTATATTTGTTTTATATTTAGGAGAACACCTTTAATTTGGCACACTATTATGTAGAATTTATTCTAGAAAGCTGTACAGTCAGGGCCGTATTTACCACTAGGCACCCGTGGTCCGGTGCCTAGGGCAGCACCTTGCAGGGGGGCAGCACAAGGGAGCAGAGGGGAAAAAAAACTTTGTTTTGTTTTTATTTTTTTTTGTCTCCCACCTCCTGGTCAGACTTGCCAGTAAATCTGGCGACTTTTTGAGGGGGGGAGGTATGATCAGGTCTGGTGTGGCGGTATTGTTCAGGTCTGGTATGGCTGTGACGCCTGGGGCTATTACCTACCAATCTACCAATCCTGTGGTGAGAATTCCTTCAGACAATATGCAGATGGCTCTAATCATTGATTCAATGTGGAAATTTATCTTTTAAGCAGTTACAAACGATGAAAATGTGATTCAGACAATGTTTCTACATGTAGAGAAATGTATGTGGCCGAAATCACTCTCTCCCACGCTCCCCAAGATGGCGTCTTCAGGTATAGTGCCTAGGGCAGCAGCAGCTGGTTATACGGCCCTGTGTACAGTCATATGCTAGTAAACTGTTTAGTAAGGTTCTAAATACTAAGCCATAATGTACAGGGTTGTTGACTAAGTTTTTGAAAGTGTAAGTATCAGATACATTCTTAATGTTGTTTTGTAACAGTGGAGATGACTTGGTTAAGTATTTCAAAGTTTTCTAAATCCGATAATCCAGAGCAAGAGCAGTGCCAAAAGCAATTGTGCTGCACTTAAGCTGCAGCTGCTGCATTTCATTTTGGCACATGGACTAGTTTGAAACTGTTACGTACTTGCTTTCCAATTAAATGGCAAAAAAATCTATATACGATTCAAAGATAACCTTTCACCCTGGTTGTTATGTCCTCCCATGATTTACATACTTCTTCCTATGCAGAGAAAGAATACCTTTAGATTCAGATTATATTTGTAGGCTAAGCAGTTTTTTTTTTTTTTTTTAATATATGAAAATGAGCAGCAAGTGTCCACAGGATGGGGCTGATCCCAAGTGCCCCTTCTTAATGTCACTGCCAGCTTCTGTTCTGTGTGCTGCAGGTCAGGGGTAGCTGGCTTGCATGTGAAATTTATGGGAAAAAATTATGGAAAAAAGTCCAGGCTCCAGTGATGATATATCATGATGGTAGAGCATTTAAGTAGAAGCAGCAATAGTGATTTCCTTATCTGAAATAATTTATTGAAACAAAAGCCAACAACAGTGGTGGGTATACCCCAACAAAAATGTCAAAGTCTCAATAACTTGTAGTGGTGCCCTTCAGCATCAACTACAACTTGACAATGACGTGTCATGCTGTTCACAAGTCAACTTATTGTTTGCTGAGGCATGGCATCCCACTCTTCTTGACGGACAGCCCTCAGGTAATTAAAATCCTGAGGTACAGAGTTACAAGACTCGGCGTGAAACTCCCCCTGTGATTTGATGCAAATAAACTACTGAATACTACATCAATTGGTGAGTGCATTGGACTTTCTCTTACCTGACAATGACTAGATTATTGATGTTATTCAAGTAGTATGGGCTTATTACTGGGGGGGGGGGGTAAAAGTAAAAGAGTGGCATATAGGGGTACAGAGCATGCCTAACTATTATGTGGGGAGGCACGGGGAGCCTTAAAACTATATGGAAGCACAGAGGGGCCTAACTACTATATAGAGGCTTAGAGAACCTAACTACTATATGGAGCAAGGAGACTAAAGTGTTTGCCTGGCAGATTCTGGAGAGAGGAATCATGGCTAGGAGAAGACTTCAAGATGGTTCGGGCTAAGTGGAGAGAAAAAGGAAAAGTGATTGACTCTCATTGCAGAAGATGCCCCCTGTGAATCACTGGATGTAACTGCACTCTCTTTTATAGGGTCTGAAGTGGTAGTGAGTGATAGTGGTTATGGTGTGGCAGTATTATTTCGGTATTATGTAGTGGTTTAATTGGTACTGTTTTTCTGTTTTTTTCAGTAGTATTATGGGGGCAATATGTAATCACTGTATAGTGGTAATGTTTATCGGCAACAATGTTACAAGACGGTTATGCATATATTGGGGCACTTGACACCTGATGGCATTATACTGTGTATGTAGCACAAAAGGAGGCATTATACTGTATGAGGAGATTTACTGTGTGTCCTTAAAGTGTCACTGTTTTTATAACTTTCAAAATCTAAATCAACAGTAAATGTGAAATGAAGCAAGTTTGCAATAAACATCCATTATTTTTCTTACTGCTATCATGCTGTAAAACAAAGCTGAACTTACCAGAAATCCAGGTCCAGTTTCCTGAAGGCAGATTTTCTGACTTGTGCTGGATGAAAAAAAAACTGAATAAACACAGGAATTCCGGCCAGTACAGAGAGTCACAGCTCAATGTGTCCATCAGTCACATGACTGCCTTCTCTCTGATGGCCTGGGATACACAGGACTTCCTGTTTTCTGACTGTTTCCTGTTTTTTGAGGAAAAAAAAGTCAGAAAACAGGAAGTGCTGTGTTTTCCGTGATAACTAAAAAAAAAAAAATAATGAATGTAAATTGCAAACTTGCTTTATATCACATCTATTGTTGGTTTAGATGTTGAAAGTTATAATGACAGGTACACTTTAAAGGGGGTTTATGTGGGTAATAATAACTAGCAGAGCACTTCCTACACAGTATATGAACACACTCCCTGTATCCATTCTGTCCTGCTGATTCTTAGATTGATAGCACCATGTCTAAAATGGTGGACAGGGGGTGAGCACCGAAAGCAAATTCCACACAAAACACAAGATAGGCCTTGGCCACAAGATTTATGCACCTGGATTTTGGGAATGTCTGACGTTCTTCTCTGAAGATCCTCTCAAGCCTTTTTAGGTTAAATTGGGACTTTTGGTGGACAGATTATCAGGTGTCTGTTTGATTAGGTTCAAGTCAAGACTGTGGCTGGGCCACCCAAGGACGTTCAAAGAGTTCTCCTTAAACCATTCCTGTGTTATCTTGGATGTATGCTTAGAGTTATTGTTTTGTTGGAAAGTTAACTTTTGTTTAAGTCTGAGGTCAAGAGCACTCTCGATCAGATTACCATTAAGAATATCTCTGTACTTTGCTCTATTCTGCTTAGCCTCAAGCCTGACCAGTCTCCCTGTCTCAGCTGCTGAAAAACACCCCCATAGCATAATGCTGCCACCATACTTCACTGTAGGCATGGCATTGTGCAGATGATGAGCTGTACCTGGTTTCTCCACACATGATGTTTAGAGTTGAGGCCAAAAAGTTCAATCTTGTGTTTCCCACAGCCTGTGAGTCATTTAGGATCTTTTGCAAACTATTTCATGCATCCGTAACTGAGAAAATGTTTTTTTTTTTTTTCTGGATACTCTGTCATAAAGCCCAGATTGGTGGAGTGCTGCAGTGATGGTTGACCTTCTGGAAGTTTCTTATATCTGCAAACACAATTTTTGGAGCTCAGCCGGAGTGACTATTTAGTTCTTGGTCATCTCTCTTAGCAAGGTCATTTCTCCCCCATTACTTACAACACACAGGAAATGACTGGGTTACCGCTACAGCCATGATTGCTGAGCGGGTATTTCCTGTTGACATCAGGAGCCAGAAAACAGAAATCTGCAGGGACCCAGGCAGTGTCAGAGTAGGGTGGTTACTAAGGCTTATTTTATATATTTTTATTTTGAAATTAAAAGAAAATACAGCCAGCCCTTTAATTTAGAGGAAGAGGCATTTTAATGACTATGTGCAGTAATCTCAGAAAAAATGGGTGTCTCAGAACTTTGTCAACATCTTTGCATTTGATTCTGCCCAGATAGCAGTATTCAGTGCTGTTTTGGTAACACAACATATTTAGGTACCTGACCCAATTAGTTTCCAGCAGCATGTCTGAGATCACTGCTTTTTATAACTTGATTATTAATGTGTAGTGCTAAGAAGCACTTGCCTACAAAATGAATGCTTTGCATTTTTTTTTGTTTGACTCCTTCGCATAACTGCTTAACTGTGCAATTATGCAGCAAGTTTAATGACTCTCCTTTTTAGTGGTATACATCTAATTGCATCTATTATTTGTGCATTGTTAATAAACATTAAAAGTGCATTTTAAAAGCAGACATTGAAAGTGGCAAAGAGAAAACAAATCAAGGGGTGATCTTAAAATGTTCCTTCACTACAATCAGCAATTTTTTTGTTGAAAAATTTCCATTTAAAAAGACACCCCTAAAGGAAGAGATTCAGAGTTTCCATGGAAACAATTAATGGGAAGAGTAATTTATAAGATATTCTTTGCTGATGTAATATAGGGTTTTTACTTTATCAACCCTCTGCCTGACATATGTTGGGGGAAATGGTCACAGATTGTTGGGCAAACCAGCTGGTTTGTGTAAAAAATGTGCAGATTGTTCCCAATGCATGCCCTGCTGCGTGGGGTGCGAAGCTTCCTGTGCTTGATTTATCAGGATTGAGGCGTAAATCAAGGAGAAAGATTTCTGAGATTGACGCAAAGCAACCTGAGATTTGCGGGATTCAGTGTGGGACATGAGGCTATGGATTTAAACTCTTAACGACGCATGACGGGTATACCCGTCATGCGGCCTTTAAGAGTAAACAGAGAGGGCTCCCGGCGTGAGCCCTCTCTGCAGCGCGGTCCCCGGTTGCTAAGTGCAGCCAGGGACCACGTGTATTAGCCGGCGCGGCCGATCGCCGGGGCCGGCTAATTAACTATTCAAATGCCGCTGTCAAAGCTGACAGCTGCATTTGAATAGCAGCTGTGCCCCCTCTCCCTGGTGTCCAGTGGGAGATCTCCCCCCCGCGATGCGATCGCGGAGGGGAGATCCGTTCTAATGAGCCGGTCGGGGCTCAGCGTCGGAATGACGCTGATCCCGACTTGGCAATTTATTCAGATGGTCTGCAGCAGACTATTATAATAGAGCACCGATCTGATGGATCATTGCTCTATTATATACACAGGATTGATCTCAATGGGAGATCAGTTCTGTGTATATAGAAGTCCCCCAGGGGGCTTCATATTACTGTAAGTGAAAGTAAAAAAAAGTGTTTTTATTAATAAAAAATCCCCTCCACTAATAAAAGTCTGAATCACCCCCCCTTTTCCCATTTTACAAATAAAAATAAATAAATAAATAAATAAATAAACATTTTTTTTATCACCACGTGCGTAATTGCCCGAACTATTAATTAATCACATTCCTGATCTCACACGGTAAACGGTGTAAGCGCAAAAATTGCGCATTTTTGGTCGCATCAAATCCAGAAAAAATGTAATAAAAAGCGATCAAAAAGTTGCATATGCGCAATCAAGGTACCGATAGAAAGAACACATCATGGCGCAAAAAATGACACCTGACACAGCCCCATAGACCAAAGGATAAAAGCGCTATAAGCCCGGGAATACAGCGATTTTAAGGAACGTATATTTGTTAACAATGGTTTTAATTTTTTACAGGCCATCAGATACAATAAAAGTTATACATGTTATATATCGTTTTAATCGTAATGACTTGAGGAACATATATAACAACTAAGTTTTTCCATAGGACACACGGCGTAAAAATGAAGCCCCCCCAAAGAAAAATAATTGCGTTTTTTTTTCAATTTCACTGCGCATATAATTTTTTTCTGGTTTCGCAGCATATTTTATGGAAAAATTCAGCCAGTCATTGCGAAGTACAATTAGTGACGCAAAAAATAAGGGCTTATGTGGGTCTGTAGGTGTAAAATGCAAGTGCTATGGCCTTTTAAGCACATGAAGGAAAAAACGAAAACGCAAAAACGAAAGTTAGCACGGTCCTTAAAGAGTTAAGGCTATTTACTTGGTACTTAGTTAAAACACATTTTGTAATGATTATAGCCTTCAGTCTTCTTAGGTATGATGCCAAAATGCCTTCTTGGATATGATGCCAAAAGGTCTTCTTGGGTATGAGGTTTGCAAACCTGGATTCGGGGATTTTCTGCCATTCTTCTCTTCAGATCCACTTCTGGGGCTAAATACATAGACAAAATAAGTCATTACAGAGATACACATGTAACCAATAAGTCACCAATGACTTTATGAGGTAATGTATTTCTGAAAACTGGTCAGTTCTAGTTAAGTCCTGGAGAAGGGAGAGAAAGGTATGGCTTATGAAGGATGTTGGTCGTAAGCATGACAGGGTAACAAGAACAGGAATGAGAATGTGAGGCGTGAAATACAGATCAGAGTCAAGTATAACTCCAAGGCTGCAGTCTTGCTGTCTAAATTACCCCATACACATTCAAAAAGGTGAAGTAGGAGGGTAGGATTGAGGGCCGCAGTTTGACAGTGCTGGTGTAGAAAGTCGGCTGTTGTTTTGGAGGGTACAGGAGGAATGACATGGAAAGTGCACTACACAACTTCTATGTCAGTGTAAGGTAGAACTATTATATACAACTTCATTTTAGACATCTTCGGTAAGTTAGCTGTATGATAACATTGTACATATGTTCTAACTTAAAGGGGTCTGTCAAGGTTACCTCCTAAACAATAATTATTTGTCCTTCACAATTTACCTTGGTTACGCTAAGGTTATGGCTAAAATGCAGCAATACTTGTGGCTGTAAACTTACTACTTGTCTTGACCATCCACAATTTAGCAGTTTTGCAGACATAGCAGAATTACAAATACCTGATCATACTGTAAAATATCTGTGCAGGTGAAGCAAGGATAAAGTAATCCAATAGGAAATGAATTATGTATTTTGGGTGGAATCACCTTATAAGCACCGCGTACTGTCAAATATGCCCCATCCATTACTTTAAATGGCTCAATTTTCTCTTTGTATGCCACTCATGGGACTTATAATTATCCTCCATATATCTCCTGAAAGTTAAAGAACATTGCATTTACTGTACATGATTCTTACATTAGTCTCTTTTTTCGCCACATTCATTGGCTTCATGTAACAATGTGTATGTGGATTGTGAATTAGAGGAGGAAAGAAATGAATTAAGTAGACATAGCCTACCTTTATTATGCTACAAGATTAAGGTTTGTTTCCATGGAATCCCTGGCAGAATAGTACCCTGAACCCCAAAAGATCACTTTAGTATCAGGTTTTTAAAATGTATCCTTAATGATGTGATGCATATTTTATTATTTTTTATGAGGAACAGTTTTCTACAGCAGCACTGACAATTTGTTTATAGGGGCGCCCTGTTACATAATAAAAGAGACCCACTGTTGAGACAGACAAAATTAAAACCATTGCTCTCAACCTAAAAGTTGTAACTGGAATCCATAGATACAACTGTAGCGAGCAGGGAGGCCCCCTGCTCTATGTGCTTCCTTGGGAAACCAAGAGTGTCCGCCTTGTATAATGCAGAATCATGTTCTATTACATCCAGCAAAAAGAGCAAACCTTGCTGGAAACCACCTGAATGGAGACCTTTTTGACCCAATTGAGCAATTGTGTTCTATGAGTACATTTGCCGTATGTTCATAAACAGACACCACTAAAGAGGTGTGAATAGATCCTTAATCAATCCTGTAGTTGACTTCAAAAGCTATAAACAAGGCAAATGAAAGTGTCTTTTTTTTTTAAGATGAAAAACAACAGGGCATTTCAAGAGGGTGCCAAAATGTGATCTGAACCAAGCATTATTGTATTGTACTAAAATTTATACTGTATAATTGCTTTTATAGCATTTATTTAGCTTTTTTTATCAATTAAAGCAAAAAAAAATAAAAAGGATGTAATTTTTTTTTTACCTTGGCAATTGAGAATATAGCGAAGGCGGCACTGACCAGTATCGGTTAAAAGATGCTTTATTGAGACAGTAAAGGCATCAGCAAAGGGTGCTTTCCTCAAAAATTAAAGACGTCTGTTTCACGTATAAAACGCTTCTTTTCGGCTTACCCAAGCATTGCAGCACTGTGACGACGAGTTTAAATACCACCTGACATCCTGCTTGTTTTTCCTTTTAAATTTCTACTACAATACAAAGCCCTGCTCCCCTGCTCTGTGCTACAGCTGACTGGTTGGGATGACAGGGAGGTGGAGGGAACACAATTTATGTATAAAAAAAAGACCAGTAAAAAGCAATCAGTCAGAGAGCTGGGGAGGAGATGAGGAGTATATATATATATATATATATATATATATATATGAGAACTCTCAGATTGTACCTGATGGGTACCAGTCATATGAGAAAATATGGTATATGTACAGTGCCACCATAGTCCATGGTTAAGACCTCATGCAGTTTTGAGGATAAACCCTGTGTCCTTCTCAGGCCTTACACTGATGTTTGTCCCCTACAACTGACACCAGTGCAGTAGGCTTCTAATCACAAGAGGCATCACTTTAAGGATTATTATTGTCACCAGGATTAGAAACAATATCAGTACATAATGAATAAGGCAGCATGCAACTTTAGATAATGAGTAAAGAATGACATAAGAAAACTCTAAAAATAGGATTTTTAGGATATTTTGGTAGAGCCCAGCCTGCCTGCTGCATATAGCTATCATGTAGATATGTACCCCACAGGTTTATTGGATTCTTTTTCATAACACAATGCAGAGAGGTCAGCTCATAAGATGTATTCTCTTCCTGGCTGGTCATTTCAGTTTCTCCTGTAGAGGGCAGTCTGCTTCCATCAAAGTACCATTTTTGTCTAAAAATACAAAAAAAAAACCCCAGTTTTTAATAATTATTATTAAAATTATAACACTTAAGGTCTGCACAAACCGAGCTGCGGGATGAAGCATTGGATCTGGAAGAACAAAAATCTAGCAGTCATGTGCTGATTGGGATTTTGCTGACCAATCTTAAGAGATTAAAATGAATAAAATAGTAAGATAGCAAAAGATGATAAACAAAACACTATCCAGTGGGAGAAAATGATAATCCTCCATTGAGATGAAAGCTGCAGATCTAGATAAAAAGATTCTGTGAACAATAACAAAAAACTATGCTTAATTATATGGCAGAACAAAAGGAAAAGCTGTATATACCAGCAGCAGCATAATGCAGCGTAGTGTTTTGTATTCAAGTAATATTATTCAAGAGAAAAGACATTCTGTACGGGAACCTTTGCTTTGTGCTTGATCTGCAGTATCTCGCACATGAAGGATACCTTCATTACTCTACCCAGTTGTTAAATCAGCTTCTAATTTTTGAAGTATCAGTTTATGTGAAATGGTCTACCTGCTGTTCTGAATGTTTGTAAAATAAAGCAGAGACTCAAGGAATATCAATATTAATTTTCAACAATTTCATTCTAAGATAAAAAGATGTTTTCTTGTGATTATTTGTTTTTCGGTCCGCTTGGTTGGAAATAGGGAAAGACAAACAGCATGAAAAAAGAGGTCAGAGGTAGTGGAAAATGATATTAAAACCAACTAAGTGATGGAAATCTGAAGAGATTTACTAAGAAAAAAGCAGATTTCCAGCTAACACAAACTAATGATGTAGAATACAGTGCAGTCTATGTACAGCATGTTGTCCTCTCTGTCCAGCTGTCTCTTATATGTCACATACAGAATCTCTCTCCTGCTGTCTCTGGATCACATGTCTGTCTATCTCTCTTTTATCTATGATGTTTATCTATCTGCATCTATAATCTGTCTGTCTACCCACCCACTTGCCTCTCTTTTATCTCTCTTTCTTATGTCTATCTATCTGACATCTATTTACTCATCTCTCTTTCTCTTTATCTACAGTATCTATCTACAGTATCTGTCTATTATCTACACATCTCTCTCTCTTAAATGCATTGTCCAACAAATAGAAGTTATCCTGTGATCTACTAAATGAGGCCCAGACTCTGCTGGCTGGTTAGTGAGGCAGTGCACATGCATGACCACCACTCATCATTCTTTATGGTAGCTGCCTGTAACGCCTGGAGTAGTGGATCCACTGGACCGTCACCAGCGATGGCACTAACCTTACCAGGGAGCGGAGTCTAAGGGGCTGCTGGTTTTCACCAGAGCCCGCCGCAAGGCGGGATGGACTTGCTGCGGCAGGCGACCCCTAGGTCGCTACCCCTGGCTTGGTTGCTAGTGACGGCAGGCGAGGCGTGGCAGGAGCAGTAGGCAGGAGATGGTGCTGGCAGAGGTCTGTAGGCGTAACAGGAGCAATGGTGTAACAGGAGGCAGGAAACAGGAACAAGGACTAGGGACCAGGTAGCGGATAGGAATCAGGAACAACAGAGAGCTGGGCCAAACGCTATGGGAAGCATGTAGAAGCTCCAACACGAGGGACAGGGCACGCTGGCCCTTTAAATCTGAGACAGCCGGCGCGCGCGCGCCCTAGGAGGCGGGGACGCGCGCGCCGGTCGGCACAGACGGAGACAGGAACGGAGGAGAGGTGAGGCGCCCCCAGGGGCCGAACTAGCAGCAGCGCCGGGTCCCTGCACAAGGACCCCCGCGGCTGCATGGGGCAGGAGGAGGTCGCGGCGGCGGCCCGGAACACGGGACGCCGCCGCGGCCGTGACACTGCCATAGATAGCTGGGTACAGCATTTGTACCTGCTGATTTGCTCTCTGTTATGTGTCTTACCAATATCTATCTATCTATCTATCTATCTATCTATCTATCTATCTAATAATGGAAAATCCACAGCACTCCTCAATGAAATCAAACGTGTCATTTATTCAAAAAAGGCAAGTGCAGCATACAGACGCAACGTTTCAGCAGCTATTCACCGCCATTTTCAAGCTGCTTCTGCTTTCTGATATCTATCTATCTATCTATCTATCTATCTATCTATCTATCTATCTATCTCTATCCATCCATTTCTTTCTCTGTCACTCTGTCTTTTTCACATCTAATGTGTGTATATATATATATAAATATATATGTATTAAAATAAATGTCAGGTGCGATTCGTGTTCCAAACTGCTGACACTGTTAGATAGCTGTTAGAGCAAGGAGACACATGGTACCGTATCATATATCCATCTGTGATTCCAGAATGTAATGTAGAGAAATGCTTTTATTCTTCAGTAAAAAAATGTGTCAGAGGCTTTCCCAATATCACTGAGATGATCTTTTCAGAGACCGGCCGTACTTTGACCCGGCCGGGTCACGGAACGGCCTGTCTCTTACAGTGTATGCACATAGCCTAAGGGTGGGTTCACACATAATGATATTGCAGCATATTTCACGATGCCAGTTCGCAGCGAAGTCTGCTGTGATTCCCCTCCTGTCAGTTTCAATAGGATAACATACTCGCAGCGGAATTGTCATCCCGCTGCGAATATGTAAGAGCAGTCCCTTTAACCCCCTGCGGCCTGGTGCATACATTACCTGGTCCACACTCCAGCTTGTTCTGTGGCTCCCGGTGCCTGGACATCCAGCTCAGCCAACGAGTGCCACTGTTAATGGGGATGCCTCTCGCATACTCGCAGTGGGATGACAATTCCACTGTGAGTATTTAATCCTATTGAAATTGACTGGAGGGGAATTGCTGCTAATTTCGCTGCAAACTCGAATTGTTATGTGTGAACCCACCCTAAAGGGTAGAACCCCTAGAGTTATGTGTGAGCCCACCCTAAAGGGGTTTTCTTAACCTAGAATAGAAATGAATATAATGCCGGTGAGGGGGAAAATATAAATAAAACTGTCGCCAATCTGTAGCCAAGACAAGGCATTGCTGTTTGCAGTGATTGGCTATGGTAGTAGGTCCTTCTTTCTAACACTCGCCATTGAAGCAGCAAGAGAGGTCAGGGAACCATGTAGGCAAATAGAAACTGCAGGGAACCAGTGGGGGATGAGGACTAAGCATGTTTTTCATATATTTAGTCCTGGGCAAGAATTTCAGTTTATTAGAAGCCTATGGTTTTATATATGCAGTCATGCAGCCACGTAGGCTGTTTTTTGTTGCTGCTATAATTTACTTGGCTGATTTGGTAAATAAGCTGAAATAATTGCATTTGCACAGCATGAATGTTTCATTTGTATCAGTGCTTATAAATCAAAAGTAAGTTTGCTTATTTAGAACTTACTAAATATGAAATCTATATAATCTGTGGCTTTATGACAAGTACATACTTCTCTCTGTGCAATCACTTTATTGGTTTTATTAATCATATATGCTCAAAAACAGATACTTTTAATGCAAATATAAAGATTTAACTGAAAATGGGGAAATTATGCTGAAAATATTGTCGCTTTCAATGATCCCAAAATTTTTTTGCTGTTGTCTTTGTACTTTCTAAGGCAGGGGTGTCAAACTCAAATACACAGAGGCCAAAATAAAAAAATTGGACAAAGTCACGGGCCAGCCATGATATTTAATGAAGATTGCATGCAGCATTTCTGGCCCTGTCAGAGCAACGTGCGGCAGTCCTGGCACTGCCTATCCTAAAGTAATTTTCCCGACATGAAAGTTACCCAGTATATCCCCAAAGCAGTAGGTAATCCCATATTTGTGCCCCATGTAGTAGCCACCCCAAATAGAGCCCCACATACTAGCCAGGCATACTGTTAGAGACCTACATAGCAGCCAGCCCTCCCGATAGTGTCCTATATAGTAACCAGCCCCCAATAGTGTCTTATATATAGTAGCCAGTCCTCCCAATAGTATCTTATATAGTAGCCAGTCCTCCTAAGTGCCCAATATAGTAGCCAGCCCTCCCAATAGTGTCTTACATAGTAGCCAGTCCTCCCAATAGTGTCTTACATAGTAGCCAGTCCTCCCAATAGTATCTTATATAGTAGCCAGCCCTCCTAAGGGCCCAATATAAGAGCCAGCCCTCCCAATAGTGTGTTACATAGTAGCCAGCCCTCCCACTCAAGAATAGTCTCTAAAACAGAAGCCAGATCCTACTGTTGTTGTTCATGACAGCCCCCTTAACTTGGACTCACCCTTCCTGCGGCTCCAGAGGCTGCAGGAGACACCCGTCGAAGGATGCGCACAATGACTTCACCACATTGCCAGCGTTGGGGCACTACTGAGGTACTTCTAGGCCACGGGCTAAAAACTGCCTGCGGCCTTTGAGATTATCATATGGGTGGTCCAAACAGCTCTATGGACCACCCATATTATAATCTGCTGCAACGTCAGGAGGGTCAAATTTGACACAGCAATGGAAAAGCTTGGCGGACCAAAAATAACGGCACCACGGGCCAGATTTGGCCTGCGGGCAAGAGTTTGACATGACTGTTCTAAGGGATGTGGTGAAGATGACAGGAAAAACTGTCAATTTCTAGAAAGTCTTCCCCAACAGTACCGCCCTTGGTTTTTATAGAAATGGTTTATTTAGCTCACATTCTTGTTTCTTTCCTTCAGTGTTCTTTAACCCCTTCACGTCCACAATATGTTTATATAAGTTCCTGCTGCCGATGTCCTGTGCAGCAAGAGCGTATATAAACGCTCCTAACTTCAGGGGCTGTAGATGTGTGCGGGACCTCTGCAGTGAGAGCGGTCACACATACATCAGTGTGTCTGGGGCCAGAGATAATGACAGGCTGCTGCGGGATTGCAGCTGTCTGTCATTAACCCCTCAAACGCCACGATCTATAGCGATCACAGCATTTAAGGAAATCAGTGCCAAGTTAAGCACCCCAATCAGCCCTGTAGGTAGAAAAATAAAAGCACAATGGTTCTTAGAGAGCGGGGAGGAATATTGCATTAAGGTAAGGGGAGTAATGGGTAAGGTTTTTAACCTCTGTCAGGAGGAGGTGATCTCAGGGTTGCTGTTGTGGAGGCTTCCTAGAAATCGAATGATAAGTATTATTCACTGTATTCTGTAGTCTGGACTGGAGCTCAGCGGTCCAAATTTAATTTGTAGTGTGGTCAAGAGTCTGTACTGTCTGTAGTAGCCTGTATTAGTCTGTTTTTTGTGGATGTGCCCTATGATCTGTCATTATTTTTGGCATGTAGTCTGGATTAACTCCAACTTCCCTAATGGGTATTACTGACTTTACCTGGTTGTCTGTGTGAGTTAGGGACCAGCGATCTGTTCCTTGCTGTTCTTATACACTCTAAGGGTAGGGTCACACTACGGAATCCATTCGGAGAAGTTCCATCACATTCCATCGCTTGCACCCGCCCACGGCTGCACGCGTCTCCTCCTGTGCCATAGACTCTATGGCCGGGCGATTCCACATTCTGCCGAAAGAACTGATGTGTCATTTCTTTCGGTGGAATGTTGAATCGGCCAAGCCATATAATAATTTCTATGCCACGGACGAATATGTCTATGGACTGGGTACAAGCAACAGGACCCAATGGAACGTATCCTACCTTACCTACCCTAAGGCCAGCAGGTGCTACCCTGGCAATGCAAAATATGCATGCATGGAAGAAGCCCTACTTTCACAACTTGACAGAAGAGAAAACGTACCGCTTGTAATATTTGGACAATAGTGAAATGCTTTTAAACATTTGATCATGAAAAAAAGGAAAAACAAGACATAGAACTAATCTAATCTAATTATCTAGAATTTACCTCAAGATTTGTATTCATCCACTTTCTGCATTGTGAACATGGCTTATTTTTATAGCATGCTTTGTTTCTGGAGGTTTGTTCTCATTTAGACGTATAATGTTGCCATTTCTCTACATTTTCTGTGTATCAGCTCTACAGCTGCAGCTAAACCAAAATTAATCTGGGCATTTAAAGAAAAAGTGTGAAAAATAAGAGTTGCCGATTGCAGATAACAGTTTTACATCTGAATTGTGCTAAATGATGGAATGTTTAATTACTGACAAAGTGCAGGTTATTTGCACAGTTTACCTAGTACATAACTTCTGCTTCAATGCAATAATGTACAAGTTAATGTAACTAAAGTATTCATAGACAAAGTGTGTTTTCTGAGAAAGTGCGCAAGAGTTTACTTATTATTGTTGTACCGCAAGATTGCTTAGTGAATTTCACTATATGCTAATGAGGGAACCAATCACTTCCAAGGTAGAATGTAGAGATGAATGAACTTTCCGAAAATTCAGGTTTGCATGAACCTGAACAATCAGCATTTGAACCCCACTGCCTGGAGATGGTAGATGCAGCCTGAGGACTGCCGGGAAAACATGGACACATGCTTTCTAGGAAGTCCTCGGGCTGCATCAGTAGTGGATTATAATTGGGGCGTTTTGGGCGGTAGCCCGGGGCCCTGAGCTCCTGGGGGGCCCATGACCACCCAAAAAGACTTATACTTTCAGTGGTGTACTGTCTCCTGGCTACACTTCTGCCATGATTTTGAAAAAAAAAAATCACCGTTTTTTTTATGGCAATTTTGGACAAATCAGGACATCATGACATTATCTGTCCTGTACTATGAACACCAGGCTAGTTCTGCCATAGTTACAGTGGGGTGGGCCCAGGCTTGGTGAACAGCCCGGGGCCTATGGTAAAGTTAATCCGCCCCTGGGCTGCATCCACCTTTTTTAGGCAGTGGGGTTCAAATGCTGATGTGCAAACTTCCTGATGTCCAACATGATCATGGGGCAACTTGTGAGTGAATAGGGCAAACATATAAGGTAAATTCTAAATGTGTGTGTGTGCGCAGTGAATGCAGCTAGTCTCCAACCACAAAAACTAGACTACTGTAGATAGACCAGGTGTTTTTTTCTCCCTAGAATCTTTTATGTTTCTAGCTATATATCCACCATACACAAAGTAAAACTGCTAACAATGCCAGATACAGAGATACAGAGTGATATGAAGTGATATGGAGTGATATAGAGGTCAGCCATAGTGATACATAGGTCAACGCTCCACGGTCCTGAATCATTGTGGCCCCACAGGAACTACTCACTCAGCCAGTCAGTTATTGCAGTCCCGCCTCACTCACTGATTGGCTGAGTGGGCATTTCTGGGTGGTGCATGATATTACAGGATAGGGAGCCTGACCATAACACTGCATTGCAGGGGTATAGGGTCGGGTAAATAGGAATTCTTAAGACCCCATTACCCCCTGTCCCCTCTGGATTTTTCACTGTTGCCCAGAATACTCCTTTAATTTCTGCTTCTCTTTTTTTCAACCACACGAAGCCTGCTGCAGCCATAGCACACACAGAGTGTACTGCTACACTTCTAAAGTAGTGTAATAAATAATAATGTAATAAAGTAATAATAAATAAGGTCCTAAGATTGATAGAACATAAAATATATTGATCAGTAACATTTATAAAATTCATATGAAAACTCAATTATAAAAATTAGAAACCTTTTTTTTTAAAGCTGGAGTCTGAACAGTTTTTCTGACTCCAGCCAAAACTAGCTCTGACTCTACCACACCTACGGACGAGGAAGCATGCATTGAAAGGGGAAAAAGATATGGGAAATGTGAGCTGTGTCTTCTCTTATCCATGCCCTGTGTTGGTATGGCAGCTTAGCCCTACATACCCATGACATCTGTGTTATTTAATTGTATGTATTGGTATGTATCAGGCGCAGTCAGAGGCCAAAAAAACTTAAGATTCAATTACTCTAAGGTGATGCCCCCTAATGTGCCAATATGTGTAAATGAACTGTCACTGTCCCCTTCATGTACTGTGCCATTGCCTCCACCTCTTGTACAAAGCTGCTGTGTCCCCTCATTTACTGTGCTTCTGTGTCCCCTCATGTACTGTGCTGATATGTCCCCTATAATTAATGTACTGTACTGTGTCATTCTCTAATTACTTTTCCAGTCTTTGACTCTCAAGCTGAAAAACTACAACTCCCATTATGAACTGTCAGCAGGGCATGATGGGTGTTGTAGTTCTGCAACCTGGAGAGCCACATGCTGCGGACATACAACTCCCATCATGAACTGTCAGGAGAACAGATGACCTCTGCGATTAGCCATACACAGACCACCCATTCACAGATCACCTCATCCATACACAGATCACCCATAGACAGATCACCCCATCCATACACCGATCACCCATACACAGATCACCCCATGCATGTACAAATCACCCAATCCAAACACAGATACCCCCTCCATACACAGATCACCCCCTTTCCATACACAGATCACACCCTTTCCATACACAGCTCACCCCCCTCCACACACAGATTACCCCCCCTCCATTCACAGATCACCCATACACAGATCACCCCCCTCCATACACAGATTACCCCATCCATATACAGATCAGTCACAATATACTCACCACCTTCCCCTGCTGACCCCCAGGCTTCAGAGGAGATATTTCTATTGCTGTTACCAACCTGATTCTGAGCATCCCCCACAGGCTTGGAGGAGTGCTGCCTGAGGAAAATCTCTTCTTCTCATGGATGGTGCGGCCCTGGGCACATGGAAGGTAGCTGTAAGGCACTGTGACCCGTCCTGGGGGTGGGGCAGCTGGGATGTCCCAGCACTGAAGTGAGTAGTACAGCGTGGGCCCCTCCCGGCTCAGGCGCTTACAGTTTAGCTGCAGTCTGCATCCACAGGTGACCCATGGATGCAGGCAGTTAGTCTACACAACATAGGGACACAGTTAAGTGGCAAGGATGGCCAGGCCGGGCCCCCCCTGGCTGGCGGGCTGGGTCGCAAGTGTGACCCCTGCGACTGCTGTAGCTACGCGACTGTGTATTGGCTACCTAGTAGAGCCTCTCTATAGTACAGTGTGATACTACTGCTCTGTGCTGGGTTTAGCTGTCCCTTTGGGCAGATAAGGGAGCTTTATTTATTTTTGTATTACATTGTGTACTGTAAAGAACCTTGAGGCTGGGTTCACACTACATATATTTCAGTCAGTATTGTGGTCCTCATATTGCAACCAAAACCAGGAGTGGATTAAAAACACAGAAAGGATCTGTTCACACAATGTTGAAATTGAGTGGATGGCCGCCATATAACAGTAAAAAACTGCCATTATTTCAATATAACAGCAGTTGTTTTAAAATAACAGCAAATATTTGCCATTAAATGGCGGCCATCCACTCAATTTCAACATTGTGAAGAACAGAGCATTTCTATGTATCTGCTTAGGGTTATCTTAGGGTTATTCTTTGCCTTGGCTAAAAATTTATATTGTGTTAGGCCCCTTTCAAAATAACCCTGGTTTCCTGCAGCTCCGATTTGACTACATTTGGTCCCCCGATCCGTCTTTTTCCTGCTTCTGGGTTGAGTGCTCAGAAGCAGGACCTACTGGCTCAGCAAATCACTGGCCGAGATGGGACACCACTGTGGCCAATGATTGGCTTAGGTGGCAGGTCCTGCTCCTGAATACTGTCTTGCGGGAAGAAGAGAGATCAAGGGACCACACAGAGCCAGACACACAGCCAGCACTTGCCTGACATATGTTTGTTAAATGTCGGGAAGCACTGTATCAAAGAATACTTTTTTTCTTCCTCTCTTCTGTTTTATTTGGCCTCATAAATCCCCACCGGGCTACTGTGCAGAGGTTCCATCCGAAGTTCTGGGTTGTCCCCTGTGAGCCTCTACCTAATACCTGACAGACAGTTGCTTCTTTATGTTCTTTTTTTGCTCTCAAGTCTTTAGCCTTAATTGTGGTGGTGTATTTTTTCAGAGGTGTGGTGTATTTAGGTACATGCCGCCCCCTTAATTTTTATTATAATACATATTAACATTAGAATAGATATTATAGTTAGCGTAGCTGTGTGCATTATCTCCGCTCACTCTGCTACACTGTGTTGAACCCGCAGCCCTAGTGACACAGGCTACTTGACCAACTGTAATGTCTATTCTAATGCTAATATGTATTAGAATGGACACAAGAGAACAGTTCGTTTCTCCAACACTGCATGCAGCAACATTAACAATATGTAACTGTGATGGTACCAAGGTTTGAGCAGCCCTGCAGTTACCGGCACAACTATTGGTGGCAGCATAGGGACGCTATCTTCTTTCTGTTAATACTCTTTGTAAAAATGTTTGAAAAAATATTTACTTTCTACAGAATAAGCAATAAAAACAAATGTGTTATGTTTGTCCATGAAATGTATTTGAAGGGGGAAATGTTCCCTTTGCCTAGCCCTACTGTGGTTTGGGGACAGGATGAAATGCCATCCACTATGGACCTCACAAAGTTCCAAGCTGGCTGAGCAAAAATTAGACAAATCCTATAAATAGATTCAGTAACTTAGTTAAGTTGTATATAAAGTTGTATATGAATGTATATAAAATAAATATATTAGGAAAAATGTTTATACCACCATAAGGGGTTTAGATTTCTCTATTTTCTCTTTTTCTTTAGATCAGGGGTCTCAAACTCGCGGCCCATGGGCCAACTGCGGCCCTCGGGACACTAGTTTGCGGCCCCCACCTCAATGGTAGCTTTCCTGTAGGTGCGGCCCTCATCAGCCGCTCAGCCGATGACGCGGCAGAGGGGGGCTGCAGCTGTTCGGCCGCCCTCCCAAAGACAACGGAGAGGTGGGCCTACAGCCGCCTAGCAGAGCCGCCGCCCCCTAGCGGCCGCGGGGACTGCAAGGTGATCGCATCGCTGCAAGGGGCTGTTCAGCAGGATCGGGGGATGCAGTGCAGACCCCCGATCCTGCTTTACAGCCCCAGGACTTGCAGCGATGCGATCACCTCACCCTGCAGTCCCCGCGGCCTCCTCCTCTAGAGATCGAGGAGCTGCATGTGCGGCTGAGAGGAGAGCTCCGGTGCTGGGGGTGAGAGGAGGAGTAGGGGTGTGTGCCCAGCTTCCCCCAGTCCCCTCTCAGTGACCCCCAGCTCCCCCCAGCTCCCCCCAGTCCCCTGTGTCACCCTCTCCTCCCCCCAGTCCCCTGTGTCACCACCAGCTCCCCCCAATCCCCTGTGTCACCCCCCAGCTCCTCCCAGTCCCCTGTGTCACCCCCTGCTCCCCCCAGTCCCCTGTGTCACCCCCCAGCTCCCCCCAGTCCTGTGTCACCCCCAGCTCCCCTCTGTCACCCCTGCTCCCCCCAGTCCCCTGTGTCACCCCCAGTCCCCTCTCAGAGACCGCCAGTCCCCTGTGTCACCCCCAGTCCCCTGTGTCACCCCCCAGCTCCCCCCAGTCCCCTGTGTCACCCCCAGCTCCCCCCAGTCCCCTGTGTCACCCTGTCCTCCCCCCAGTGCCCTGTGTCACCCCCCAGTCCCCTGTGTCACCCCCCAGCTCCTCCCAGTCCCCTGTGTCACCCCCCTGCTCCCCCCAGTCCCCTGTGTCACCCCCACCAGTCCCCTTCTTGTGGAAAACATGATGCGGCCCAGCCTCACCCAGACTCTACCTCCAGCGGCCCCCGGGTAAATTGAGTTTGAGACCCATGCTTTAGATGAAACCACCTCTGTATGGGTACATATGTACAAGACTTATCCCATATGACTTTCTTTACTGTCTTATAGGTGACACGTCCACTTATTTCACATGCATTCTCCTCTGGTATCATCCATAGGGAATGGCTTTTTCTGCTCTAATATGAACTCTGGATAATGCTGATTGATTTAACGTTCATTGTCAATAATTACAAAGTGTTTCCTTTCATTGGATCTCAATATTCACGTAAACTGATTATAGCAGCTCAAATTATACTCACTTGAGAGCAGGCATTAATAGCATTAAACATTAATAAACTACATGCATAGCTATGCGGTGTATGCTAACAACATCATGATGGATTAAGCACAGTATAAATGGTATTACTTGCATAATATTAGCTATTATGTTAAATTGGCAAAAGTATGAGAAGCAATAGAATATATTATACCCAAAAGTGTTGTGTTTTGCGATTAAATAATATCTTCCATAGCTAGGTTATAATTTATATTATAGAGCTCAACTGGCTGATTAGAATGTAAGTGTAAAAGTAATATACACATATAGGTTAAGATTTATCAACCTGTGTGAAACAAAAACTGGGGTAATTTGCCAATAGCAACCGATCACAGCTCAGCTTTCATTTTACCAGAGCTCATTAGGATATGAATGGACTGAATGTAATCACTAGTGGAATATGTTTGGTTCATTGAACTCAACTGACCCGGCATGGATTTGCTGCTGTATGCCAACATATAGCATGAAAATAGGGAATTATTAGATGTGAACATAGCCTTTAACTGCAGCAGTGCTGAACTTTATCTATATATCTAAACAAAGTTGATGCATATTAATGTTCAGGGCCGGCTTTTAGGGTGTGCGACCTGTGCGCTCGCACAGGGCGCCTCACTCCCGGCCAGCTAGGGGGCGTTCCGGCAGGCAGAGAGCTGCACTGCACATCTTACTATAAATATAAGTTAGATGTGCTCTGTTTCTGCCGGAGCGCCCCCCCTACTCTCCTCCTCCTGGGCTCTGGCAGAAACACAGCAAATCCAGGGCACATTTGGCAGATGCCAGAGGGGCTTCTCCCTGCCTGGGCCGAACTCCTCTGCCTTCCTAATCTGCTTAGCATCCTGCCTGCACTTTTCTCTGTACTGGGCTGTGTGGTACAGATGCAGGTAATGGTCTTCCATAATATAGGGGGCGCTGTTGGGGCCTCTAAACTACACTCTCCGTTGTGTCCTCCCTGCACAGCTTACCACAGTCAGCTCCTGCAGTGAGTGTACAGTAATTATCCCTGGGCTGCTTCCCTGTGTCCTGCAGTCTGGTCGGGAGAAGGAAGGGAGTGGGAGCCGCTGCTGCTGAAGATGTGAGTTGCAGTCCTCTCCTATACTGTGCCCCATCCTCTCCTATAATGTGCCCCATCCTCTCCTATGCTGTGCCCAATCCTCTCCTATACTGTGCCCCCATTCTCTTCTGGATCATAGGTCATGAGCTGCTGTCCTGCTGCTTCAGTAGACTGCTGATTCAGTAAGTGTATGTATGTATGTATGTTTAAATGAAGTCTGTGTGTAAGTGTGCACATTTACTTGTATGTCTGTGTAAATCCAGTTTGTGTGTGTGTGTGTGTATATCATGTGTGCATATAGATATGTATGTATATCTGTATATGCAGTGTGTGTGTGTGTGTATCATGTGTGCATATAGCTATGTATGTATATCTGTATATGCAGTGTGTGTGTGTGTGTGTGTGTGTGTGTGTGTGTGTGTGTGTGTGTAAGTAAGTCTGCACATGGATGTGTATGTATGTCTGTTGTGAGATAGTGACTGGAGAAATAATAGATGGCAGGTATGTTTCTCCCAGATTTCTGTCATACGTGTTATAGCTCCAGGGAGTGCTCAGTGTGTGTTTAAGAAAAACCTTATCTGGCTTTGCAAGGAAGCCAAAATAGGACCTGGAGTTTTCTGGATTGGGGAAGAGTTGGGCGGGTTCCCCAATCCATAGTCCACTGCTGGTAGTGGTCAAGGCTGAGGCCTAATCAGCTGCACCTGCAGCCGCTGCATATAGAGAAGCCAGGCAGAGTGATCAGTCTCCTCCTCAGTCCTGTGTCATGCCTGAAGGTGCCAAACTGCTATGTGAGTAGCTGTACCAGTGCCTGGTAGTAAGGTGCTGGAGTTAGTTAGTAGTTAACTGTTTAGTTAGTGCTCAGACGAGCAGGGTTTTGTTTTGTGTTTTGCCATTGAACCTGCCTGATGTGTAAAGGCTGTTTATTGTGCCGGCACCACAATAAACTGGACTTTTATTATTGGACTTTATGCCTGAGTGTCCCTGTCTCTGTCTGCCAAGTGAGTCAATCCTGCATATACCACAGCTAATTCCCACACTGTGTATGTAGTGTGTGTATGTCTGTATATGCAATGTGTGGCTATGTTGGTGTGTGTGTGTGCGCATATAACTGTGTATGTATGTATTTGTATGTGCAATGTGTTTGTACATATGGATATGTATGTATATATGTGTGTTTGCAGTGTGTGTATGTGTACATATGGATATGTATGTATGTATGTGTGTATGCAGTGTGTGTATGTGTACATATGGATATGTATGTATGTATGCATGTGTGTCTGTGTATATATGGATATGTATGTATGTGTGTATGTATGTATGCAGTGTGTGTATGTGTACATATGGATATGTATTTGTATGTGCAGTGTACATATGTATGTATGTGTGTATATGTGTGCATATGGATGTGTGTGTGTGTCTGTATACGCAATATGAGGCTATGTTGATGTGCATATGGATGTGTGAGTCTGTATACGCAATATGAGGCTATGTTGATGTGCATATGGATGTGTGAGTCTGTATACGCAATATGAGGCTATGTTGATGTGCATATGGATGTCTGTTTATATACAGTGTGTGTGCACACATAACTGTACGTATGTATGTATTTGTATGTGCAGTCTGTGTGCATATGGATATGTATGTATATCTGTGTGTATGTAGTGTGTGTCTGTGTCCATATAGATGTGTATATGCAGTGTGTGTTTGTGTGTCAGTGTTCATATGGATGTATGTGTATATGTTTCTTCTGTATTACAAAAAGGCGCACATCATCCAGGTGCAGGTCCGAGCATATGAGGACTGCTATTTCTGGTGAGCTGATACATATTGACATGTATGTGTATATGCAGTGTGTCTCAGTGTGCATATGATGGTGTGATTCTTGTATATGCATTATGCAGTAAGGGTATAGTATTTATTTAGAGAAACAGTAGTTAGAAGAGAAGTGCACCAAGCATGGATTGTTTTTTCCTAACCACAGCATAGAAACACAGTAAAATTAATGAATTGAGCAGACTGACACCCCCCAACCCCCCTCCTTCCCCCAGATGAGCACGGCATACATTTGCAACCTTTTGCGCAAACCAGCAAGTGGACCTGTATAATTTTAAATGCCAGGGCTGAATCTCAGTCTCAGTCCGGCCCTGAAAACATCTAACTTCTATTTGTAGTTAGATGTGCAGTGCAGCTCTCTGCCGGAACGTCCCTGGCCGCTCTTCTCCTGCAGCGCTCAGCTCCTCTCCTCCCCTGCTTGGCACCGGAGCATGATGTCACCCGGACCGCACGGCCAGCCAATCAGTAAGGGGACGAGCCATCTGGGTGACGTCATGCCACGCCGACGCTCAGGTAAGAGAACTCTTGGCAGGGGTGATGGTTCTGTGGGGGGAAGGCGGGGGGTGATAGTTATGTGTGTGTGGGGGGCTGGGCGTGGTAGTTTGGTGGGGCTGGGGGTGATAGTTGTGGGGGGAGGGGGGCCGTGGTAGTTTGGGAGGGCTGGGGGTAATAGTTGTGTGGGGGGGCTGAGGGTAATAGTTGTGTGTGTGTGTGTGGGAGGGCTGGGGTGATAGTTGTGTGGGGGAGGGCTGGGGTGATAGTTGTGTGGGAGGGCTGGGGGTGGTAGTTGTTTGGGGGGCTGTAGTTGGGTGGGGGCTGTATTTTGGGAGGCTGGCGGTATTAGTTGTTTGGGGGGCTGGGGGTGGTAGTTGTGGGGGGAGCTGGGGTAGTAGTTGTGTGAATGGCTGGGGGGGGGAGTTGTGTGTATGGCGGGGGGGTCGGGTGATGGGTGTTATCTGGAGGCATGGGAGGCTGAAGGAGCTTTATGTTAACCTAAAGGGGAAGGGGGGGGGGGGGGCGCCGAAAAAAGGGTTCGCACAGGGAGCCATTTACCCTAAGGCCAGCCCTGTTAATGTTCATTAGGGCTTCTCTCCCTGTTTGGAAAATGCATGTAGTATTATTTTTTTCAGGCTTTTATATTCTTATGTGTATAAGGAAAGTATTTTAATGAGAAAATATTTTTTTACTGAAAGAGATAGCTCTTAGAATAAAAAATGCAAGACCCCACACTAGCTGTTCTGGATTTCCATCTGAATCTGCAATTGTAACTTTAAAACATTTGTTTTTCTTGTTGGCTTACATGAATAGCCACTGTTTTATTAAAAATGTAATAAAATTTCAAAGTAAGAAAAAAATAAATAAAAAAATGCAAAATTAAAATTGCCTGTGTCTTTTGGGTCAGTTGATATAGCTGAATATTCAGTATATGAGACATAACCACTCCACACTTTTTAGTCATCTTTTAATTGGCTAATTGATAAATCAAACAAGCTTGTTGCCTGAAATATTTGTATCTGATTGGTCAGAATCCTCATTGCAGGTCCAGCCTTTAGATTCCTTTATATGCACGTGGATCCCTTAGATCCATTGATTTGAAAGTGAAAATTACTGAAAAGTAACACTAAAAGAGTAACAAATATAATAATGTATAGTAATAATATATACTGTATAATAATGTAACCTCTGTAGGCAGAGTGTGTGGTAATGAAATTCTCACCTCACTGTGGTGCAGGGCCTCCACTTAAATCTTGATTGCAGCAGGTTTTAACACTTCTGCCAGGGACCGACTTGGGAAACCCCTGCACTGGTCAAGTACATTCTCACTCCAGAGAAGGAGTAACAGATTAACAGTTTTATTAAGAGAAACTTTGACCACAGGGAATTATTGTCTGGATAAAATAATGAACAGGTAATGAACAGATTACAACTCAGCATAAGTTAGACCCCTAGTGGTGAAACAGTAGTAAAAGTACACTATTCAGTAGTGCAGACCCAAAACTCCCACCCCACACATTCTCTGGAAGAAGCACACCCCTCCTCACTATCTACCCCTATGACTCTCTCTGCTCCCTCTGCAGCAGGGGCTACAATAAAACTGAATTTCTACAAGAGAATCATAAATGATTACTAGATGAACATGAAAAATTGGGGACAGATACATTTTAAAGAGGTTGTCTACTTTTGACAACCCTTTCCTATGTTATGATTTCCCTGACGATTAGCTGATTTTTACACTGGACTAAGTGGTAGTGGAAACGTGTCAGTTTCTTAGGCTGTGCTTCCATATAACATTTGCCGTTCTTGTAAAAAGAGAATACACTGTGTTGAATCCTATAGGGAACAGCGGCCTCTGTGCACATAATGTATTACACAATGGCCACTGCTCCCCTACGGCTGGGGAAATAATTAACATGTCAATTATTTCTGGCCGGAGGACTGTAAACAACAGACGTTGTTCAGTTTGTTCACACAATGTATGGCCATTCTCATGGCCGTACATTGTACTGAGGTTGATGGGTAATTCAATTGCAGGCTCACCCAAAGGTGCCCCCAATTCAAATAACAATTCAATAATGTTCCTGTGGCCGATATGGCAGCATTGGCCGCAGGAACATGTAAAAATGTGGCCGGTACTACATTGTAATACATGTCCCAGGAATATGTAAACATTTTTAATGGTCATGGTTTGGGTGTTCAGACCTGAAACTGATTGCTGGAACTGAGTAGTGAGATGCTTTTCCCTGTTTTCTGTGTATAAGTCCAAAGACTGCCCCATAGACTTACCTCTTGGTCACGTGGCACCCAGGCAGGAGAGTGGTCTTCTTCTGGCCCATTTTAATGATTGGTTGGGGCCTGAATACTCAGACTCTGACTAATTAAAATTTTTGAAATGTCCCTAGACACCCTCTTGACATTTTCCTGTACAAAAAATGCTCAGTGAATATTTTATGGTTTTTTTTTTTTTTTTTTTTTTACTGAGGCATAAATAAAGAGTTTTAATCACACCTTGGTTATACTTCTATCTTAAAACGCTGGTTGACAATCATTTCTCTTGTGCAGGGTAGAATTGCATTTGATTGGGTGACATGAAGGAAGTTAAGGGTCACAGGTATAGCAGAAAGCGCAAAAGAAAAGCAGGCGGGTGGTGTGAGGATCTCATCAAATTGTTGCAGAAAGATTATGATGTCAAATGCGGCTTTATGTGAAAGAAACAAACATCCAACAAGTCATAATTAAGAAGTTAGTACAAAATCAGATGCAAGATATTATATGAAGTCATGTTTATTCTGAGAGGGTTGAGAGCAGTTCCCTGGTGTAGCCTATTCCTGGACACACAGACTGTTTGTGTCATGATGTCCTGGTATAAAAAGTACATGGGTCTAAAATACCAAAGTCAGCATGAAAGACCGATGTAAAATCAATGTAATAAAACAGAGTGAGTAGCAGTTTTTTCCCTAGGTGGATTCACCAGACGGTCCATTAATAAAGTTTAAAAACCTATTATTCAAAAGTAACTAAATTGATCAGACTATGTAAATATTGAGTCCCTTCTTAAAAGTATATATTTTAATGACAAATGTAATCAATTCATGATGTATATATACAGTCAAATTCATTCTTGAAAGCACTTAAACCAAATGGGACACATTAAGCTTGGGGTGTACAGCGACTTTCAGTAAAATTGGTAAAATTGCAAATCAGTCCCAATCAATATATGATGCACATCCAAACTAAGTAGAATAAATGTCTGCTATAACCACAAAAGCAAACATACACAAGAAGTATGGCAACGCACTGTGAGCTCTATGATACATGCAAATATTAAATCTATATTTACTATACACATTTACCTCCTGCAATGTAACGGCCCCAGGACCTGGAAGTGGCTGAACATCAGGGTGGAAGATAATGACGGTGGTGCAGGAGCCAGGGAGGTAAGTGTGGTTAGTGAAGAGTTTGGACACCCCCATACACATAAGATGTGTACAATCATTCATAAGATGTGCACACATGTGTACAGTCATACATAAATTGTCAGACAAAGCTTACCTTTGTCTAATGGGTATGACCACCCTAATAGAAAACAATCACCATCTTCACATCTGCAATGGAATTATATACCACTTATACATGGGCGGATACTAGTGCACATTTTAATCAAATAATGTTATTTCTGTATTTGCATTGACTTCTGACTTCTTTTTAATACAGTTGGTGCTGTGGAATCCTAACATATCTAAACCTATCAATAGAGATGAGCAAATTTACAGTACAAATTAAGCAAATTGCTTTGTTAGCTCTGCAATCTGCTTATCAGCCGGCTTTCTTTGAAATCTGTGCTGCTCCTCTCCAGGTGCCTGGAAAAGGTGGATCCAGCCCTGGAAGAAGTTTCCTTGGACTGGATGCAGCTTTTCCAGGCACCTTGGGTGGAGCAGCATGGACTTCAAAAGCAGCAGGCAGATAAGCAGGATTCGCAGCAGATTTCATGCTGCAAGTTTGCATGTGAGGCTCCCAACTCCCATCAGTCCCGCTCAGCCAATCAATACACGACCCTGCCAGAGTCACTGATTTGCTGAGAGGGAGGACGGGAACCGGAGGCCTCACATGCAGCCGGAGCGCCGAGCTGGTAATGTATGCTGCGGGGGTTAAAGGGGCCTGGGTTACATACTCGCAGTAGATATGTAACCACATTGAAGTGACAGTACCAGGACTCACAGCGGATTTTGCTGCAAACTTGCAGCGTGTAGTCCGCTGGGAATCTGGTATGTGTGAATGTGTGAAGCTACCCTTCACTTACATTTTGTTGTGTGTGGGTACATTGGCATATACATTAAGGGGCACATTTATCATTCTCTTTCCACCATTATTTTGACTAATTTATCAAGCTGTTCGCGCTATTTTCGGGCAGTTAATGTTGGCTGCACCTTTTTTTCCATTTCTTCACTGGGGGGGGGGGGAGGGTCGAAGGTGTGGTTTCATGTTAGCTTTTGCAGGGCACCCAAAAAGTGTGCAAGTGCAAAAAGATTTATGCAAATGATAAATGTGCCACTAACAGACATTCCTAGTCATAAAACACCACAGATTTAATGTGAATTTGGCTATAGGAAGTTCTGGAAATGCAGCACTTTATAAGACTCAGCTGAAATATTATTTTTGCTGTTTTCAGGAAAAAAGAAAAACCGACCTTTTCTTTTGATCCAATAGTGCCCCTTTAATGTAAAACATAATAAGCAATGTTACCACTGATTTCATTATTGTTTTCATACTAAAAGCTAGGAAGTGATAAGTAAACACACTGATAGAAAAATAGCATCATCTTTGGTTTATTTTTATTTATTTATTTTTTTGTATTTCCATCTAAGGTTCAGTTATGGAACTTTTGAAACCTATTTCAATCTTTAACCAATGATTTAATATTCAGCTGCTCAGCTGCAGTTTCTGTTATAGCTGAGATGACTCAGTCTTTCTTGGAAAAAGTTGTCTCATTAATATCTATGTGCACAGAAGCTTAAATGTGTTTCTGATCACAAGATCAAAACTCAAGAAGGCTTTAAAGTTAATTATATAAAAATGACATTTAATAGTCCAAAAGTAATTAGATAAGATTACCAAAACCATGTTTAATTCTTTTCAAGCTATAAGGTAATGTCGATGCACTCTTGTTCTGCTTACTTAGGTGGTGTCCTGTATAGCTACAAATCACATAAACTAGAACTTGTCTACAAAGGCCAAATCAAAGAAATTATATTTTAACATTTCTTAATTTGTAAGGTGCCCACATTCTGCCAGTAGTTGTAAAAGGTTCTCGGTGATTTTCGGTGATACTAGAAGCTAGTGTCTGCTAACTTTTTTTTTTTTTATTCATTTTTATTTTTTTCTTGTATCTTTTACATAAATAGAAAAAGCTTAAAATACCAAAGTAATATGCGGTATTGTGCATAGCCACATAAACCATAATTAGGAACCATATATTATCCTGTTAATAAATAACAAGGATTACATCTTTAGTAGTGATGAGCGAATACTGTTCGATCGAATAGATATTCGATCGAATAGTAAGGTATTCGATCTATCGAATATTATCAAATAGTTCGCCGAATATTCGACAAATATTCGATAAGCGTTCAAATCCCCCAGCTTCCGGGTTTTTACCTCCAAGTGGTCGAATAGATGTTTTTCAATAATCGAATACTTGTTCCCATAGACGTTAATGGGATCGCATATTCGATCGAATATTCGGGAGATATTCGTACGAATGTCGAATATTCGAATATTTCACTATTCGCTTATCACTAATCTTTAGGCTAAGTTCACACAATGTATATTTTCTATTAATCACGACCGTTCTTGCCGATTTGCAACAACGGCCATGATTAACAGAAAATGTAAGTTGCACTGCAGTCAATGTAATTTCAAACGGAGTGTAAACAAATAGTATACACTGTGGCTGGGATCTCTAGCGGCCACAGCAAAAGCTGTCTTGTCAGTTTTGTGTAGCGACCTCACAGAACTGTCAGTTCACACAATGGTAAGTGCAGCTCCATTGTTTGCTATGGTGAATTGGGTTATGGGCGCACACGGATGTGCCCATATCCCAAATTAACTTAAATGAAATTCAACCGGCCGGTACTGCAGTACTGGCTACGACGATCTTCTCTGACCTTGGCCGTTCTGTGGCACGGTTGGGTCACAGAACAGCCGGTGTCTCATACTGTGTGAACCCAGTCTTAATTAATTAATCCTAACAATATTCCTTTTCACTATTCCTCATAGAATTATATCTTAATGCCCATACCACATCCCAACCCAAGCAACCTATATAGGGGAGAAAGAAAAAATGGGAGATAGGAGAGTAAAGACATCTTACTCTTAACATACTTCTGTCCTTATATTATACAGTATTACAAGATTACTATAACATGCAAGGTTAATTACATTGTCTTAGAAAACTACAAGCTATTCAGTCTGCCATCCACGCGTCCCAACGCTGCCTATAGTGTCCCAAAGCTGCTAACTTTAATGGTATACATTTTTTGAAATATTGGGGGCTTAATGAATACATTTTTTCTTGTGTTCCTTGACTTTCTGACTTTCTAAATACCAGCCATACAAAGCCATTCAGGTGGCTTGTTCTTTGGTAGGAGTTGGGCTGACATGAAACCTGATGAGTACCAACTACTATCGGCAACCGGCACTCACCGCTATGTATGACATATGTGATTAAACTGATCTTTAATCACGTAAATGCTGTAATCAGCAGTGATCATGGCATTAAAATGGCTCAATGACCTGTAATCTTTATATTCATTCCCTGGTCAGCACCTCCACAATACAATTGTGGTGTACCAAATAGTTTACCCAAAAATCCCATCTTATCCAAAATGCTACATTTCTACATACCATGGTAAAAAAATTTCAGTCAGAATTAAAAAAAGATAAAGGGGTCAGAATATAGCAATGAAAATCAAATTGTAAAAAAAAATGTTTTTAAATGTAGTAAATTAAAACAAATGTTATAAAAAATTATTTGTAGTCATAAAATGTAACTTTTATTGTTCCCCTATTTATTTAACTGTGGTCTAATATAGAAAATATTAAAAACACATCTCTTACATGGTGTTTGATTCTATTCAGAGTATAGTAAATTGTTCTAATAGCGATGATCACAACAGTCATCCAATTAGGATGTTGATAACTGTGATAACTGTCACTCAGACCATCAAAATATTCTATGTTTTGAGCCGGCAATTTCTGGGACCTGAGCTTAGGTGTCACAATACTATTTGTTACACTGGGAGAGAAGTGCGAAGAGTTACACTTATCCCCCCAAACTGTCACTGTCAGGAATTATTGGCTCGTAACATAAACTATTTCGATAATTCTAAATGTGACAGTAATCGACATCCTAATTAGATGTGTGTTGTGATCAGCACTAATATAGCAATTTGCTATACTTTGAATAAAATCAAAAACTAAAAGCAAGAGATTTAAAAAATATATATTTTTCTTTATTAGAGCACATTTAAATAAATAGGGAAACAATAAAAGTTATGTCTTTTTTCACAGTGCAATATGTAAATTAAAAGGGGGCATGAAGCAGGCAAGGGCAAATCGTTGATGCCAGCTATCTTAACTGTTTAAATGCTGGCGTAAACAAATTTGACACATTTAACCCCTTAAGGACAGAGCCTGAAATGGCCTTAATGACAGAGACAAATTTTATGAATATGACCAGTGTCACTTTAGTCATTAATAACTTCGGGATGCTTTTACCTATCCGGCTGATTCTGAGATTGTTTTCTCGTGACATATTGTACTTTACATTTCTGGTAAATTGGAGTCGATAATCATAACAAATCTTTATGAAAAAAACCCAAATAATGTGAAAAAATGTGAAAAACTGCATTTTTCCAACTTTGAAACTTTTTTGCGTATACAGAAAGTGGTTATACCACATAAATTATATATTAAATAGCATTAGCAACATGTCTACTTTATGTTGGCGGCATTTATTAAACGATCTTTAATTTTTTTTAGACAATAGGAAGCTTAAAACATTAGCAGCAAATTTCCAAATTTTCAGTAAAATTTCAAAATCAGATATTTTTAGGGACCTGTTCAGGTTGAAAGTGTATTTGAGGGGCCTGTATGTTAGAAAGCCCCACAAAGCACCCCATTTCAGAAACTGCACCCCCCACACTCTGCAAAAGCATATCCAGAAAGTGTTTTAACCCTTTAGGGGAGTCACAGAAATAAAAGCTAAGTGTGTAAGAAATTTGAAAATTTTAATTTTCTGTGCAGAGATTTTATTGTAATCCAATATTTTTCATAATTATAAACCTATTACCAGAGAAATGCACCCAAATAATTATTGCCCCGTTTCTGCAGTTTATAGAAATACCCCATATGTGGCCCTATTGCGCTATTTGACGCAACCACAAGCCTCAGATACAAAGGAGCGCCTAGTGAATTTCAACGCCTCCGTTATATTTGGTCATTTCTGACTATACCACTTCAGGTTGGCAGAGGCTCTGGGGTGCCAAAACCTAAAAAACACCCCTAAAGGGACACCATTTAGAAAACTACACCCCTCAAGGAATGTAACAAGGGGTGCGGTGGGCATTTGGACCCCACAGGTGCTTCACAGATTTTCCGAACAATATGGCGTGAAAAAAGAAAAATTTATTTTTTACACTAAAACGTTGTTCTAGCCTTCAATTTTTCATTTTCTTAAAGGGATAAGAGGAAAAAAAGACACAAAATGTGTAGCGCAGTTTCTCCCGAGTACGGAAATACCCCACATGTGGCGATAAAGTGCCAAGGGGGCGCAGGACGAGCCTCCAAAGGGAAGGAGCGCCAATTGGCTTTTGGAAGCTGAATTTCACTGGAAAGGATTTCAAGGGCCATGTTGCATTTACAGAGCCCTCGTGCTGCCAAGACACTGGAAACCCCCCACAAGTGACCCCATTCTGGAAACTACACCCCTCAAGGAATCTAACAAGGGGCACAGTGAGCATATGGACCCCACTGGTGACGGGCACAAATGTGGAACAATGTGACGTAAAAGTAAAAAATTTCATTTTTTCACTTTCATGGCACAAATGTGCCCGTCATCAAGGGGTCCATATCCTCACTGCACCCCTTGTTAGATTCCTTGAGGGGTGCAGTTTCCAGAATGGGGTCACTTGTGGGGGGTTTCCAGTGTTTTGGCAGCACGAGGGCTCTGTAAATGCGACATGGCGTTCATCATCCATTCTAGCCAAATCCAACCTCCAAAATCCAAATGGCGCTCCTTCCCTTTGGAGGCTTGCCCTGCGCCCACATGGCGCTTTATGTCCACATGTGGGGTATTTACGGACTCGGGGGAAATTGCTCTACACATATTGTGTGTTTTATTCTCTTTTAACCCCTTGTGAAAATGATAAATTCAAGGCTAAACCAACATTATAGTGTAAAAAATGTAATATTTCATTTTCACGCCACATTGTTCCACATTTGTGCCCGTCACCAGTGGGGTCCATATGCTCACTACACCCCTTGTTACATTCCTTGAGGGGTGTAGTTTCCATAATGGGGTCACTTGTGGGGGGGTTCAACTGTCTTGGCAACACAGAGGCCTTTTGAATGCAACATGGCCCCTTAAAATCCATTCCATCCAAATCCAGCCTTCAAAAACGAAATGGCGCTCCTTCCCTTCGGAGGCTTACCCTGCACCCGAATGGCGCTTTATGTACACAAGTGGGGTATTTCCGTACTCAGGGGAAATTGCTCTACACATTTAGTGTTTTTTTTTTATCTTTTAGCCCCTTGTGAAAATGAAAAAATCATGACAAGATTAATGATTTAGAGTAAAAATTTTACAAAAATTACACTAAATGTTGGTCTAGCCTTGATTTTTTCCATTTCCACAAGGGGTTAAAAAAGAAAATTAACACAAAACGTGTAGGGTAGTTTCCCCTGATTACGAAAATACCCCATATGTGGGCATAATGTGCCATATGGGCACAGGGCAAGCCACCAAAGGGACAGAGCACCATTTAGAGGCTGGAATGGAGGATGGAGGCCATGTCGCAATTACAAAGCTCCTGTGCTGCCAGGACAGTAGAAACCCCTGACAAGTGACCCCATTCTGGGAACTACACCCCATAAGGAATCTAACAAGGGGTGCAGTGAGCATATGGACCCCACTGGTGACAGGCACTTACGTAGAACATGTGCCGAGAAAATAAAAAATACTATTTTTTTCATTTTCACGTCCCAAATGTGGCCGTCACTTGGGGGCCATATCCCCGCTGCCCCCCTTGTTAGATTCCTTATCGGGTGTAGTTTCCAGAATGGGGTCACTTGTGGGGGGTTTCTACTGTCCTGGCCGCACAGAGGCTTTGTAATTGCATCATGGCATCCTCTAATGGGAATGGCGGCCATACCTATTTAGCTGGGAAAAAGGGACAATTCTAATTTATTTGGGGGTATTAGGCCAATTATTAGTTTATAAGGTTGGAAATGACAGGTGTCCATCAAATTCAACCTGTGTTGATCCAGAGGAAGGCAAAAACCCCTCGTGAGGCAGACGACAGTAGCCTCATCAATGGGAAAAATTCCTTCCCGACTCCATAATGGCGATCAGAATAATCCCCGGACCAACGTGACCCCTGAAATAGGAATAAGGGACAGAATTTAGATAATGTAGAACCCCAGTGACGTGTGGTGCGCCTTGAAGCGATCCAATATGCAGAGGCCGGGGTGATCAGGACAGGCGTCACACTGGAAATGGTGTCCTTCCTGATCCCCCTGTTACGCCACACTCTGCACTTCTTCTGGGGTCTCCTGTTCTCCAGTGTGGGGGACGTCACCTGGAAAATGTTGTCCTGGTGCGATACGGGGTCCCTCATATCCAGAAGCGCTGGGTCCGCTCCATGGCTGCTAAATATTAGGGCGCTATTACTACTTCTGATATGTTCGGATCGTGCCGCAAGCTACAGTAGCTCGGGCAGCGAGGGACCGGAAGAGGGGGTGCTGGTATAAATGTTATCCCCGTACAGGTGGTGGTAACCTTTATCCAGCAGTGGGAAGATCAGTTCCCGGACGATCTTCCCACTTGTTCCGAGGATGGGAGGGGAGGGGGCATCTGGGGCTGGATTCGGGTGTTCCTTCCTACATACACTCTAAGGGTACGTGCACACTGCGGAATCGCGACAGATAACCCTTCGTGCATTCCGCAGTTGGCACCCGCCGGCGGACTGATGCAGGCGCACGTCTCCGTCCGTGTCATAGACTCCATTCTATGCATGGGCGGATTCCGCTCTCCGTCCAACGTGTTCATTCTTTGGATGGACGACGGAATCCGCCCGTGCATAACATGGAGTCTATGACACGGATGGAGACGCGCGCCTCCATCAGTCCGCCGGCGGGTGCCAGCTACGGAATGCACAAAGGGTTATCCTTCGCCATTCCGCAGTGTGCATGTACCCTAAATCTGTAAGTATACCCAGAGGTACTCTCACAGAGTTTGTAGAATTTCACACCATACCGTCATCTCTTATTGGGACGGTACTGGCGGAAAAGACATGTCTGGGGGGCAGCGTACGCTACGCTACCCCAAGACACGTAACTGGATGATGACGATGAATGGAGGAAAGAACGATCCCCCCCATTCATCCTCACTGGCTGTTTCGGTGTCGGAGGCAATAATAACGTATCCCTCTGACACCGAAAACACCCTGGGGGCCATCTTTATATGGGGACTAGTATATGGGGTATGTAGTGGTGTAGTGTCAAACTTTATTCAATGTAGTGTGGTGTAATGTAGTGTTTTTTACGTGTTTTTTTTACAGTAAGTATAAAAAAAATCTACGCCAACAAAGGAGTTGCTGATAAATGCCGCACTTATGTGCGGCACTTATAAGCAGACCGTGGCAGTAGAATATAGAAAAAAAACACCCTACGCCAAAAAGGAGGAGTTGCTGATTAGCAGCGCACTTTCGTGCGATGCTAATCAACACTCAGCGGCGATAGGGTGCGGAAAATAGAAAAAAAAAAATTGGGGAAAAAAAAAACCACTTTTTCTATATTCTGAATATCCCTGTAGCTGCTGATAAGTGTATTACACATATCAGCCGCTAGGGGGCAGCAGAGCGCAAAATCCGGAAAATGACGAGGCTGGAGCCGAAAATAGCCGAAAGAAGACGACGAGGACCGCCGGAAAGACCCGAAGACCGAACGGAATGACGGAGGACGCCGCGAACCCGGAAGCCGCCGATCAGGAGCCCGGGACAGGTGAGTAATGTACAAATACCTGCTCTGGACCCCTCGGCTACCTAGCTGAGGGGTCCAGGGCAGGTATTTACTATTTTGTGGGACTCTGATCGCCGTGCCACCGGCCCGATCGCCGTGAACGGCCGGCCGTTCACGGCGATCGGGCCGGTGGCACGGCGATCAACATTACTTTTTACAGTAATGGCGGTCGGTGCCGTCCTCGGACAGCACCGACCGCCATTTTTTTCCGGGTCATCGGGTCACCGATGACCCGGAAAGGTTCCGATCGCCGCTATTGGCTGATCTGAATTGATCAGCCTATAGCAGCGATCGTAAGCACGGGGGGTGTTAACCACCCCCCGTGCCGAGAAGCTATGATGGCCTGCTATGATTTATAGCAGGCCATCTTCCCGACCGCTGTGTGTGAACACGCAGCGATCGGGGAAACATCGGGCGTAAATTTACGCCCTGATGCGCTAAGTACCAGGGCGCCAGGGCGTAAGTTTACGCCCGATGTCGTTAAGGGGTTAAACAATACTTACCTTTAACTTTGGACCATAGCTATGTCTGTCCTTAGATGTTTTGCCAGTTTTTGCAAGTATTTTGAAGGACTAAAAGAGAAAACCTTGGAGTTTTAGGAGAATATTAATACTTCTGTCCGTGGGTGGGGATGGGGGGGCTACTGTAACACTCACCACATGTCATAGGTGTACTAAAGTCCATGCCTACTCCTATGCCTTTGCTTCAGTACTTCATGCCTTCAGTCCTTTGCTTATCATGTGTGTGATCTAGCCAGTTTTCTATAAATCTGTGCTTTCTCTGACTAGTTTTCCTATTTCTGACACTGCCAGTCCATAATCTCGGACAATACATGGACTTACCTTTGCCGGTACCCTTGGTGCTTCTCTCCAGTGTTTCATGGTCTACTGTGCCAGCCAAAAAGACTCTGAGATCACTTTTAAAAAAAGAAACTTGGTAGCTCATAGAAGTAAAGAACAGATCCTCATAGGAGAGGGTTAAAGACTTGAAACCTACGGGCTATTTAGACAGTGTTCTCAGTGTCCCAATACAAAGCCACTTGTGTGGCACAGCATGTTTATACCAGTTGCCAGTTACACAGTGCATACACCAGGTTGCTTTAAATTTGGAGTAGAGCTATAGCAGGATAAAAAATGTAAAGTACCCCATGGTTTTTAATAGGCATTAACAAATTTACAGTACTAGGCCATGTTCACATGGCGTAAGACACTGGCCGTTCTGTGACCCGGCCAGGTCACAGAAGATCATCCTGGCCGGTAATGATCTTAATTTCTGATGAATTGGGATGTGCATCTGTGTGCGCTCGAATCCCAATTCGCCGGAGCTGCACGCTCCATTGTGTGAACTCACAGGTTCTCTGCGGCCTCTATCAATGAATAGCGGCCGCAGAAAACTGACATGTCATTTTCTCATGCGGCCGGATGGAATCCCGGCTGAAGTGTATGCTATGTGTATACGCTCTGGCCGGGATTCCATTTATTCAAATCCAACATATGTTTTGCATAAATCACAGTCGTTGTTGCAAATTGCAACAACAGCTCTGTTTTATATAACACTTATGTTGTGTGAACATGGTCCTACAGAGCATTTTGCTATGCTTAGTGGTTGCTCTATCAGCCTGCTGCCTTTAAACTCCATGGTCTTCCTCTTCGGGTGACTGGAAAAGTCCCAGGTCTAGATCTAGCTTTTCCATGCACCAGGAGCAGAGCAGCATGGAGCGGCACAAGGTTCAGAAGTAAATTTGCTTATCCCTCCTAAAGCAGTGGCTGATGTGCCTAGGTGCAGTAGTAGTTTAGTAGTTGGCAAAAGTCAAGGCAGGAGAAGGCAGGCAGAACAGGCAGTAGGCGAGGGCAGGCAGATTTAGCTTTTTATGGGTAACAGGCTATAAGTCATTATAGTCCAGTAAAGTCTCATAAAATGGAAGAAGTGAACCATTGGAAGAATGGGGAGAAGCAATATGGAATAAGTTATATATTTTTGTTACATAACACTGCATAAATTTAACTTTCTTATTGTTAGTGAATTCTGAAGTCAATCAGCTTTGAGTGGGCGAGGGTGGTGGAATGGCCACTTACAAACATTTCAGAATGTAGACTATAGAGGGTGTTTTGCTTTGTAGTCCATGGCTTATATACTTTTTAGAAATAAGACTGATGGAAAATAACAAAGAAGCCACCGCCATACTTGAATACAAGTGAGGAACAGACTATAAACAGAGAACAGGTCATAAAGGAAAGACTGAGATTTCTCCTCTTTTCAAATCCATTCCTTGCTTTGGCTTAAAAAATCTGTCAAACAAAACAAAACAACATTTCACCTGAATCAGAGTTTCTCTTACTATTTGATGCTGCCTTGGACTACAGCGTCACAACTTTTGCTGCCTCCAGCATAAACCAGGTATTTATATTCCCCAATTTGGAGACTATGGAGGAACATTTATGATCTGGATCAGATACCTTTTTGTGGCGCAGATGGGCCCAGTACATGTAAATATATTTGCGAACATTTGTTTTGCAAATATTGTATTTGCATCAACCCTTCTACGCCCCTTGCATCAAAGGGGCAGGGAGGGGGCATGATGAGGATGCACCGCATTTAACATTTTTCCACAGCTCTGAGCTTGCTTAGGTTTTGTGTGCATGGAGAGGCTCCAGTATGCACATGATTTATGTACAAACATTGCACCTCTACATAAATCCTGCGAGCCTCTGTGCCATGGGGACATTTTTAAACCTGGTGCAAAATAGACCAGACTTTCCCCATTATTCCCCAAATAATGTCTTGATATGTTAATAAATTGGATGCATGTTTTAGTGCCCTACATACCTACTACTCTATTTATATTGCTTTTAGTATTGTTTTATGTAGCCAATGCATATCTTCTGTTTAAATCCATATTTCTAAGGAGCAACAGATCACTTTTTCAGTTTCAATTGATCTGTGTATTTAATACCATACTTACATTAGTTGGAGATAAGTTTGAGAGTCCAAACTAACATACAGTAAGCCGTCAAGAAAGAAAGCTTTTTTTTTTACAAGCCGAAAACAACTAACATAATATGATAAATTATAACAAAAAGGTGAAATAAGGGTAGGCGATGTCTAAGCTTTTATTTCTCCAATTTTTTATTATTGTTGTAAAGGAGCAAGGGAATGAAAATGCAATTAGGTTTAAAAAGAAGAAATATGTGGTCTGAGAGAGCAATATCTGCTTTTATAGGCGCAGCCACATCTCGGAGGCAGAATCATTATTGTGCATTTATCATCACAGAAATGCGTATTCTGATTTTTCTGCCCCTTTTATAAAAAAGGGGAATGAATTAAAGAAAGGGCAAGCAAAGAGCTGCATGGGAAGGGCAGCTATCACTTGCCCTTGCTTGGAGAAATAGACTTGCTCAATGGGATTATGTCCCTTCTTATAACCTATCAGTTGTCTGATCAGAAATTCATAAAGCTGGCCATCTATTTCTCAGCTCGGCTGGGGCCGCATGATTGAATTTAAATAAGCAAATGCCAGACTTGGGCTTTGACATTCTGTCTGCCTTTTCCCTATCTTCGTCTTTTTTTCCTCCTACCTTTATAATCATAATGACTTTCATTATTACTTACCCCTCCATACCACCATTTTAAATCGGTTGGATTGAGCATTATGAAAATTTATCAAGAATTGGAGGATTGGTGGGCTCTGCGTGAAAGAAGAGATAGAGATGCAAATTTGGGAAGTCTAAAAAATTTAAACATAAACACATTCTTATTTATCGTTTATTATTTAGCATTATTATGAATAGTAATAGGTTAGTTTTGTTTGACAGGGTTAAAGTAAATTATTCTATAAAATAGAATAAAATTTTAAAATAATACTGATACTGTGCAATCATGCATTGTATCATGTTTGCCGTATCATGGATAGCTTGGAGCATGGTAAAAAATTGCAATACCTGTGGTGGTGTAGTGAGGATGCAGGTAACCAGAAATAAGTCTACTCTGGGATAATGATCTGCTGGATCAGAACACTTTATTCCATGCACAATGGCCTCCTATGTAGAATCTCCTCCCACTAGCTCAGCTCCTCCTCCCTTAATACATCACTGAATAAGCAGAAGAAGCAGTGAGCAGTTAACAGCACTGAGAATACTTATAACAACATCACATCTCTTCCCTTCTAATAAGAAAAACCAAAAAAACAAGGTGCAACCATTAGAAATTACACAAAAAATCAAACGTCCCGATTGACAAGAAAGTTTTACTGCAGAACATAATTCATGAGGTGAGTGGGCCGCCTTCCACTCGTTGTTGTCAGGTAGTGCTAGGACAGCGCATTATTTGATGAATCCGGTGACTCTTCTGAGGTGTGTAGGATGGTAGGATCTCCTCATCATCTACCTCCTCTAAACCTGCTCCTGGATCGCAGCCATAAAGCTTCTTAAAATGGCACACATTCTAGTGACTTGATGGTCCTGCTGTTGAGCAGTAACCATGGTACCTTTGACATGTGTGACTTGGAAGGGCCCTTTTATCAAGGACCCAATCTCCAACTTCCAGCTGTTTTCTGTGATAACAGCCCTTATCCTCATACTTTCTTCCACTTTTCTTTATTAGTGGAATCATTGAGAACCAATGGAGTCCGGACAGAAACTACTGGGATGTCCTGAAGTTTAATGAACAACGGCCTGCCGAAAAGCTCAGTTGCTGGTGGGATTCCTGTAGTGAAGTGTGGGGTGGCTCTGTACTGTCTAAGGAATATGTTTAACTTGTGTTCCATGATGGCTATCCTGAGGTTTTTGTTGATTGACTTCATAAAGCGATCCGCTTTGCCATTGGCCTGAAGGCAGTAAGGCCTTATTCATACGTCCCGCAATCTACAGATCCATATTTACGTACTCGAATTAAGGCACATTGATGTCTATTGGGCTATTCACACGATCAGTAAATTACAAGGATGCAAACCAATCCAAAAACACAATTTCTTTTGTAGATTCTGTCATAGAAATCAATGGGATTCTCTATTTTTTATGGATTGAAACCTTTTTTGCATCCGTATTTCCGTAAAAAAATAAGGATAAGACGTTAGACATATGTTGAAAGGTTGTGTTTCTAAAAAATTGATTTTTCGGTTGTTTTTATTGAACGGCTCTCATTTAATGGCAAATAATGGTCGTTATAAAATAACACTGGTTAATATTATACTGATTGTCATTATAAACAAACAGCTGTCATTTTGATGGTGTATAAACCTAGCCTAATATTAAGTTTAAAATTCTTACAGTTTTTTTTATACAGTTTTGCGCTTTGAAGGGAGCTTTTTTTAGAGAAATTAACAGAACACATTATTAGATTTAAAAAACAGGTGCTTTTACCTCAAAATGACTTCACTGTTTTGCTTTTATTTTACAGTCTGTGAACATAGTGTAAGGCTATGTTCACACTCTGTAAGAGACTGGCCATTCCGTGACCCCGGCCGGGTCACTGAAAGGCCGGTCTCTGCACAGATCATCCAGGCTGGTACTCCAGTACCGTCCGGATGATCTTTATGGCCGTAGTGTTCTGATGCGGGTGCATCAGCGCGCGCCCGCATCAGAACACTCCACAGCACACAATGAAGCCAGTGGCCGGAGCCGCTCGCTTCATTGTGTGAACTGACAGACCATGCAGACATGTCAGTTGTTTGCGGTGCCGCATGGGATCCTGGCTGGAGCGTATACGATGTGTATACGCTGCGGCTGGGATCCCATATCAGATAGGGCAGTATCCACAGTCAGATAAAGTTGCCAATGGCAACAACGGCCGTACTTTTACGTAGTGTGAACATAGCCTAAACCTATTTATTAAGCAGGATCAACGCATATACAGTAGGTGTATTTGATACGCTGCCAATTTTGCCAATTTTCCCACCTACTAAGAATCTATAGACAGAATCTATAAAAAAAATTCTGAAAATCACATTGTATCATTTTTAAATAATGACCTTGCAGTTTATTGCATGAAATAAGTATTTCATCACCTACCAACCAGCAAGAATTCTGAATCTCAGAGACCTGTGACTTTTTCTTTAAGAAACTTGCATTGTACGTGTATTAATTGTACCTGTTTGAACTTATTACTGGTATAAAAACACCTGTCCACAAACTCAATCACACAATCAATCACACTCCACCCTTTCCCCTATGGCCAAAACTAAAGAGCTGTCTAAGGACACCAGGGACAAAACTGTGGACCTGCACAAGGCTTGGATGGGCTACAGGACAATAGGTGACCATCTTGGTAAGAAGGCAACTGTTGGCACAATTAGTAGAAAGAAACACAAGATGATTGTCCTTGGTGTGGGCTCCATGCAAGATCTTGCCTCGTGGGGCAAGGATGATTCCTATAAAAGGTCAGGAATCAGGCCAGAACTGCTTGGTAGGACCTGGTCAAAGACCTAAAGAGAGCAGGGACTAAGTCTGAAAGATTACTGTTAGTAACGAAGCCGTCATGGATTAAAATTCTGCATGGTGCGCAAGGTCCCCCTGCTCATACTCGCATATGGAAACACACAGCCAGGGTAACTACGGAGTGGCTTGGTATGAAGCATTTTAAGGTCCTTGAGTGGCCTAGTCCAGAACCCAATAGAAAGTCTATGTAGGGAGCCCTGCTGCAGTGTGTGCAAACTTGGTCTCAAACTACAGGAAACAAAAAAACAGAAGGTGCAGCAGCAACCCACAGGTGCAAGGGCTTACCGGATATTCTCCCCCCAGCGTACACACGGTAAACACCTGCTCTGTAGATAATAAAAAATGAGGATCTTAGCAAACTATTTGATCAAACAGAGTGTACCATGTCACCAACGTTAAGGCGTTCTTGAGACATGGTCCCTACTCTAGCATTTTCACACTTGCAATGGCCTCTCCTGGGCTGAATAAGCCTACAACTGGGCAGATAGGAGCCAAATGATCTCTGGTGTTTACCGTGTTATCGTGTGTACGCTGGGAGGAGTATATAAGGTAAGCCCTTGAACCTGTGGGTTGCTGCTGCACCTTCTGTTTTTTTGTCTGCAGCGTGCAACCTGCAGTGTGAATAGAGTCATAGATGTGCGGCCAATTTTTCCTTTTTTTCTGTTGAATGTGGGGGGTAAGGCTACCTCCTGTTGGCCTGCACTCCACCCATGTCCCAAGGGTGCTATAAAAGAGATCATTTGGCTCCTATCTGCCCAGTTGTAGGCTTATTCAGCCCAGGAGAGGCCATTGCAAGTCTTAAAATGCTAGAGTAGGGACCATGTCTCGAGGACGCCTTAACGTTGGCGACATAGTACACTCTGTTTGATCAAATAGTTTGCTAAGATCCTCATTTTTAAATATCTACAGAGCAGGTGTTTACCGTGTGTACACTGGGAGGAGTATATACGGTGAGCCCCTGCACCTGTGGGTTGCTGCTGCACCTTCTGTTTTTTTTGTCTGTACTTAAGCCAC
The DNA here is from genome assembly GCF_027789765.1 of Dendropsophus ebraccatus. NCBI lineage: Eukaryota > Metazoa > Chordata > Amphibia > Anura > Hylidae > Dendropsophus > Dendropsophus ebraccatus. The sequence continues at coordinate 79,018,104 of NC_091457.1, forward strand.
GAGCAGCGTGCAACCTGCAGTGTGAATAGAGTCATAGATGTCTTTTTGTCTGTTAAACTAGAGGAAACGTCTGATCTCTGTAATTGCAAACAAAGGTTTCTGTACCAAATATTAATGCTTTTCTATTGAATCAAATACTTATTTTATAAAATAAAATGCCAAAAAATGATTTTAAAAACCAAACAATGTGATTTCTGGCATTTCTTTTTTAGATTTTGTTTCTCACAGTTGAAGTGTACGTATAATGCAAATTACAGACCTCTCCATTCTTTGACCTGGGAAAACTTGAAAAATCATTAGTGTATCAAATACTTATTTTCCGCATTGTACTGTATGTGTCAATGTACAAATTTAGCCTACTTCTCTGCTGCCACTAGTGAATATATCCAGTGGATTTTGAGATACTGACATTATGTTAAAATGCTTTGCTTTCCATACAGTAGCTACACCAGTGTTTTATCCTGTTGTCTAACCAGAAGTGGTTGAATTAATGTCATGTGGGTACGGGTGAAGATTATGATCTTAGCAAATGAGATTCCACACAACTCTACTGTGGTTAGAAAAGAAAAAGTAATTGGCAGGATGTAAAGTGTTTTTTTTTTTTAAATCCTTTTTAGGTAGGTCACAATACTAGTAAAAAATAGACAAATCTTTAAAGGGGAAGTGCAGCGATACACATTTATTTACTAAATAACACACATTACAAAGTTATACAACTTTGTAATGTGTGTTATTTAAGTGAATGGCCCCCTTCCCCGTGTTCCCCCCACCCCCGGAAGTGTGGTGCATTATACTCACTGTATGCATTACTGTCGACCCCGGCCGCCATCTTGGGACAATGACGGAATCTTCAGGAGGCAGGCCGGATCGCTCCAGCCGTCCCTCATGCCGGCCCCCCTCTGGCACATCATCAGCTGCTCAGCCACGATTGGCTGAGCATAACTATGCTATAACCATGCTCAGCCAATTGTGGCTGAGCAGCTGATGGCGTGCCAGTGGGGTCGGCATGAGGGAGGGTTGGAGTGGTCCAGCCGGCCTCCTGAAAATTACGTCATTGTCCCAAGGTGGTGGCCGGGGTCGACAGTAATGCGGTGAGTATAATGCACCACACTTCCAGGGGTGAGGGGGAACATGGGGAAGGGGGCCATTCACTTAAATAACACAGATTATAAAGTTGTATAACTTTGTAATGTGTGTTATTTAGTGAATAAATGTGTAGGGCCGCACTACCCCTTTAAATTATTCTAGCTTATGTAGGAGATGTTCCATGCAAGGCAAGCTTCATGCATGAGCCCAATTAATTAGAATAGGGCTTGTGATTGGCGATACTATTGCCTGTTATAGACTGCAATAGTAGATCTGTCACGGCAGCCAAAGAGGTGGCTTTGAGAAGGCCTCGGTCTCCCATGACATCAAGTCCCTGCAGTTGCAGGGGGGTAAGTCAGGTAAGGACAGTCCTCTGACACAGCTTCTGTCTCGATGCCTCTGTCCCCATTGATAGCAACATCTAGATTAAATAACTGGCACTGGAGCTTGCTATTTGCTGGTCACTGGAAGCAGCTGGCAACCGTCGAGCCCTCTCCATACTTCCTTAATGCCACCATGACATATACTGGATGTTATAGGATGTTAAGTTGATTAGAAAATATAGAAAAGTACCTATGTGTGTATGCTAATTAGGCAATGGCACCATTAATCTCATTTAATCATTATTTTTCATTTCCATTGTCTTGCAAAGCTCTGTGACACACCTGTGTTTTGCCTTTGATTATCTTGTAAAGAAGTATTCTCATGATTCTTCTCCCCTTTCACAAACATTGGCCTAGATTTATTTCTTCCATTTCTCAAATTGCTCAGGTAAAAAGAAAGCTGAGCTTTGATTATTTTGTATAGGCAAAATTGAAGGTTTTTGTCTTGGACAGGCTCAGAAATCTGGGCCATTGCCTCTGTTTACAACTGTCTTCCTGACTATTACAAGTCGTAAGGTAGTGCTGTAATTACTCACTGTTCTATAGAGTTGCTGCCCAGTATGTAAAACACAATCCCGCCTAAGAAAGGAAGGGAGGGGCAAGAGCCAGGGAACATTGTAGATAAGGCATGTGAGGTGTGATATCCTCTACAATAGTGAAGGGGAGAGGGAATACAGCTATATTTTAAGTGAACAGGACTTCACACAAGCAGGACATAAAAGAAGCACATGATCATGTGAGTAAATCAGATACTGGCTTACAGGGGCATTTTAGCTAGAGATAATACATCGGTAAACCATTTACATATAATTTTTAAGAGCTGTAAAACCTCAGTTTAGAAAATCTATTGTGATAAACCCTATTAATAAACTAGTTAATAGAGGGGTTCTCTTTCCTGAATCTAAATCCCTTAGACTGTCTCCTGCTTTGGATGACATGTTCTATTCTACATGGATATGAAAAGGGCCTGTGTAATGCTTAATTTATCCTGAGAAAGCAAGTTAGGGAAGTTGAACACTTATAATATTGCCTAACTGGTCTCTCTGACTATTGGTACCCCCACCACCCACTTTAATTCAGTAGTGTCCCCTATTCTCCAAGCATATATGCCTGTAGTGCCCCAGTACATGACGTACACTAAGTTGTTAACTGTCTTTCTGAAAGTACCTCTGTCAGGCATCACTAGGTGTCTCACTCTTTTCCCCTTTGCATAGCTGCAGTATGTAAGGGTTTAGTCAAACTGTTGCTTTGACCAATCACAGGTGCAGACCTTCTAACCTCAAACTCTCTCTATACTCCTCTCTTCCTGTGACACAACCCTATATAGATTGAGGTACTTTCCTGGTCAGTTGGCTTTTAGTGAGAGACAGACAAAAGACACAGGTTCCTTCTATTAAGTGGGCCTGGCTTAGGCCAGAGCCCTTGACGGGGGCTGGGATTATTACTGAGAGAGACTGAGACTACAGTATGCAGTGCTAGACCCTCAGAAGTGGGGTAACTGTGCACATGGGTAAACCCTTGTCTACATCTGGGATTCTTCTAAACGTCAGGACAGTCACCCCCTTAAGGAAAGGAAGAGGGACTGATCCCCAGTAGAACAAAGTTGCTAAGAGCTGAAGTATTCTACTTACTATATTTGACTACCTTGAAGAATCTTGAGGAGTTAGCTATGCCCAGAGACAGAGACCTGGGGCTTGTGCTACCTAACAAGGGTTACATGGATTTCTTCTTTCGAGTCAAGAATCTACACTACAATCCTGGCAGAGTACTGCACTAATTAGACAACAGCCCCTACATGGCCTCTACACTACCCTTCCAACACATGTCTTCTTATTCTCAACTTCTACCTAAGCCTACCACAAATATTGTTCCTGCACTAGCACCTGTGAGTGATCCCTTTGTGTACTTTTGTATTGCAATGAAGTTTTTACAAGAATCAACTTTTGGTTATTTGCTGGACTCAATTTACTTGCATTGCACCTGCACCCTCGCACAACACTACTGTTCTTTTCAAGCGCAGTGCCCGTGTGTCTGGGGGTTGATATTGATACTCCTGGCATACCTATACATACAGATTGGTTGCTAACAGGCTATTTATAACCTATTTAACCTATTTATAAAAGATGACTGGGCCATTGTATAAATAAAGCACTTTCTCTATCAGGGGAATATGTCCTTTGCAACTTTTCACCCTATTGCACTTTCTACTTTATAAATCGATCACCTTAGAAAAGGGATAATCAAGCTCAAGACTGAGCCTGCATTAGAGCACAGTGCAAGTTCAACTGCTCTCTACTGACAAGCACTCAGCCTTAAAGGAAGGAAACTACAAGCCAACTCCACCCACAGCAGAGGCCTGGCACTTGTACTACCCCAATCGGACGGAAACCCATTAATGTGGGGCAGAAGGCAGTTAGGTGAGATAATTACACACATCCATACGTGAGTAAGAGGATTCTTCAAACACTTCTCCACATCCCAGCAGAGTACATAGTACACTAGGCAAGGGCTCTCCTATCTCCCGCTGTTGCTTCTCCTATCAACTTACCTATCTATCTGTTGGAGTATTGTTATTGACTATTTTTGCACTAAGTACCTGAGCACTGTTTGTAACTGTTTGCACTAAGATACCTTTTTCAAGTAAAGTTTACAAGTTGCTTAAAGTAGGACCAACACCTTGCATCTTACCTTAGTGCAGTTACTGTGTGTCCAGAGGTGGGCTATACTATCTAATGATTGTTTGTAATAGTCCCCTAGGGGCACATAATTTAATGTTTTTTAATATGACATACTGTAGCTCCACTCCCTAAATAAACATATTATGTATCATAGTGTCCACAATTGTCTGATCTGTTAAGAAATAACAATACTCTTCCCCTATGGTAAACATTATCAGGCGTGGCCTAAAAGAAAACAGACACAGAAAGCTAAATAAATTCACCCTATAGTCTTCCTTGAGATAAAAATATCCACATAGTGTACTGTAATAGCTATAGTCTGGAATCATTCTGTGCGAGATGTAGTTTAACCTCAGCTTAACAAGCATTATAGTAGCTGTGGGTCAGGTTAATAGATGCAAATATGCAGAAAAATAAGATTATCGGTGGAAAGTGACTTATTTTATTGCAGATATAAAGAAAAATAGCATGGAAATAAATCCCATTTACAAAGTGCATTGTATGTCCTCTTCCTGTATGAGGGGAGCGGCTGGCGCCTAATCCCTACACCAGCTGCACGAGACACTCTTTATGGAGTGTTTCAGTAATTAGCTTAACAAGTATGTTGGTGGCTGTTATAATTGAGAGTAATTGAAGGTTTAGCTTTTTTCATCTGTACATTAAATAATTAACCTGCAATTGTTTCATATTGATCTCAGCTCATAGAATATTTGAGCATAATGCTGTTATTGAGACACTGATATTCAGCAGGCAGTAAGCCAAGAATGAAAAAAAAAAAAACAACATATAAAAGAATGGAAAAAATGCTAAACACTATAACGCTATTATCGGAGCTTGTGTTAGTTAATGCAGTTTAGTAATAATAACACTTGATAATAGCCAGATCAATAGGCGATATATAGATTTTAGATACACTGCGGGTGGTTGCAATCTAAGTTAAATAGAATATATTGCTTATTTTTAGAATAGATCCAGATATAAAGCCATGTTCTATTTTCTGATAGTAATCTTTTTTTTTTTTTTTTTTGTACATTATTATAGGGAAAGCCATCCTGCCTGAGTTGTTTTTAACATTTATTCATATGCTGTACAGCAATCACCATTAACATAGACAGGAGCTGTCCCATTTACATGAATAGAAAACATTACTGGGCTTACTCTGTGAACTTTAAAGAGGTCATTCCTCTAGAATGGGAAGACTGATCTGTGAGCTTAAGGCCCTATTACACGGAACGATTATTGGCCGATATAGGCCCCGTTACGGCCGATAATCGCCCAGCGTAATCGAAGGTAACGATCAGCTGACATGAACAATGTCGGCTGATCGTTGCTGTTGTTTGTCTTTCAACATGTTGAAAGACAAACAACTGTGATAGCAACGATCTGCTGCCATCTCCTCATCTGGCTCCAGGTGCAGCTGCTACCTCTGCACCCCGCACAGTAGCCAAGGGTTGTAGCAATTTCATGACAATATAACATATTGTGATTTTTCGTTACAGCCTGGTCATAGAGACGCTAGAACACAAGTTAAAAAATGTGTTTGGACTTATGCTTTTACACTTTATGGTCTTTGAAAGTATTGCATGATTTTTCATGTGCCAATTTTGAAAAACTCACTAAATGTGAAACAGACATTGTAAATTGCATTCATCAAGCCAAATCTCCCCCCTTACATAGTGAAAAATTTCCTTTCAAAGTAAAAACAGTCTTAATAACTTAGGAAATATATGACAATAATACAAGAGAATTCTTATAAATCACTTATTTATAATTGGGATCTAACAATCCCTTCTGATAGGTCCAGAGGTGGCTGCTGTGCCAAATTTTTGAAATAGCTAAGACTCTTACATGCAAGTAGAAGACCCCAAGCCCATCGTCTTTAGACTAAAAACTGCTAGACAAGAAGGAACTGTGCCAAATTGTCTAATCAAATATTATTAAATGTATTTCATATATTAAACAGTGCTCTGCTTATATCAGTGTGTTTTTTTTTCTATTACTTTTTGAGGTGGCTTGCGTCACATGTAAGTCATATAGGCTGTATAGCGAGGTACATTACCTATATAGCGAGGTAACCTTACATGTCACTTCTCAGACATGCATTTTTTCATATTCATTCAAAAATATTTATAAAAGAATGCCACAAATTTTGTGTAATGAACCTGTCACTCCACACAGGTTGTGATGCTATTTGATTTTTATTGTATGACCTTTCTTCTAAGGTCTGATGCCCATGACCCATGAGTGCATGAGGTCCTACAAGTCCAAAATGGTAAAGAATTTATGCAATTGATAAAAATTGTTTGCACTGCTAAGGCTATGTTCACACTATGCATAACTCTGTTCGTTGCATAGCAATGCATGGTGTTATACTGCCGGACCGGGCATGTTCTTGCAGCCAATTCTGCTGCAGGAACATTATCTTTTTACAGATGAAGCACACCCAACAGGCACACCCAATCAATTAACTATTGACTACAATGTAAAGTACGGCTGTATGAACAGCTATTGTTTCCGGACACTGTTTGGGAAACAGCGTCTGAAAAAAAAAGGCATTTTCATTATTTTAGCATCCGTTAAAAATTACGAAGCTAGAACACAGCAGGCGGAGATTTCAGCAGTCTTATCCAATTCAAAGACACTTCTTTATGTAATCTTTGCCAGGGAGAAGGCACGGATTTTTGCCTTTTCCCTGCCATTTGCCAGCCATATACCCGGGTGGGGGTGGGGTGGGGTGTGGCCTCCTCCCATGTCATTTTCCATATGTATAAAATTGGATGACATTGAGAACCAGTGATGAATCCCGATTGAGTGAAATGACTCAATGACATGGTCAACAACCAGTCCACATGTTTATCCAACTGAAAACCTATGTTGATCCATATCAAGGCACCATCCTGCAAAGCTGATCTGTCAACCTTCCCTCAAAAAGCTGTGACCAGCCTCATATGGAATATTGTTTATTACTAGTGAGTCCAGGCCTCAAAAAAATCCGGCATCATAAAACCACTAAATGGTATTGTTTATGATTGCATTTTCTCCCCTCCAACCTTCAGTGATTCCATAATTTCTTCCTCCACGAGATCTAGAAAAACATATGCTGGGAATTATGAACACTTACTCTCATTTACTTTAGGTATGCTCAATGAATTCAGAGTAGTCAGCAATAAAACTATATTTGTTTTGTGTGATTTTGTAAGTTACCAGGTGACCATCCTCTATGGCGGTTTGCAGAGTCAACAATTCACTATAGGTGCACTTTTGGGCTATGGTCTCATGTTGTAGAAACAACGGCAGTTCTGCATGAATGGCCGTTGTTTATAATGATCATTTATTCCAGTCGTAGGTAGCATTAAACAACATCCGTTCATGGTGGAACGGCTGTTGTTTGTACAGCATGTGAACATAGCCTTGAATATATTTCTTATATATATATATATATATATATATATATATATATATATATATATATATACGGCTTTTGGTTTAGTGAGAAACAACAGCGCTCTTTCTGCCTAGGTTTCAACTAATGCTTTATACTAGGCATATTTGCTACAAATTTACACATGACATATATTTCATTCATATTGTATTTTAAGGAGTAGATTGGGTTGTTTTACATTTTGTAAAAGGAATAAATGGATATGTATGTACAGTATGGCTGGAAGGAAAGGATACAGTCTCTTTACAATCCAAGTATATTTCCCTGATTATACTATACGGAGTAACGTCATTGTGGTCATAGACAATATAACTGGACAAGTATGGCAGCATCTCATGGGCTGCTGTCAAATACATGGGGACTCTACCCAGCAGAGAGACATTTAAGACTTCAGGATTTGGGGCCACATTGTCCCTTATAAGTCATGCTAACTTTTCAATGTAAAATATTGCAGATCCTGTGTAAAATGACAAACAACGCATAATATCACAATGATTTGGGATGCACAATGACAAACACATCTCATCTATATGCCTTTTTTTTAAAGAAAGCAGTATAAAACTTTTTCCATATAGCTGGTTCATAAAAGAAATTCAGCATTTTCTGCCTTTCTCTAGCTATTATTCAGGGACTTTTTTTGTTAAAGATAATATAAAGCTAGTTTGTTACTTTAAAATCCTGTGTCTCAAGGGTTTTAATGCAGACTTTCATCAGTGCTCTCTAGACAATAATCTCTACTATCTTCACACAGACAGAATGAATTGTAGTCCAGCGATCATACAGTCGTCATGCTCTAATTATCATAGAATGGCACTTATCCTGCAGTCCCTATTACTTGGGCCTCATCCATTTCCATCATAGGCTCTGATAGTCACACTGTTCAGCAAATATATATTGATGAATTCCAAGCACTTGAATCCTATCACTACTCATAATCCTACTAATAAAACATTAAAAATTTAAAATTTCCAATTGTATTTCCCGGTGAACAGTTAACTGAAGTCTGGTATATGTGTATTTATATATGCACATGGGTATGTAACATTTATGTATGTTATGTGTGCATTTATTTCATAGGGCTATGGAAAGTATGTAAGCTTTATTGAGCTACAGACACATTCAAACAATGGATATTAGTAATAACAACAACAACAACAACGAGGGATGATAACAATAATAAAATAATAAAATAATAATAATAATAATAATAATAATAATAATAATACAGAGAGATAATAAATCCCCCTCGAAAAAAGTAATAGTTGTAGAGGTAAAAATTATTTATTTAATGGTGCGTTTACACGAAACGATAATTGGCCCGATCGTACGATTAACGATGTCGGAGTAACGATATGTTTCATAACGATCAGCGTTTAGACGGTACGATATATCGTATGGAAAATCGTTTTGCGATCGTTTTGCGATCGCTTAAGCCTATCTCGCACATTGGTTAAATCGGCGAACGACTGTTCACACGGAACGATCTGCAAATTTTTTGCCAACGACGAACGACGATTTGATAACATGTTGAAAGATCAAAATGAACGATTTCTCATTCGTCGTTTGATCGTTCGCTGCGTTTACACGTACGATTATCGTTCGAATTCGATCGTTATCGTGCAAATTTGCACGATAATCGTTACGTGTAAACGCACCTTAAATCTTTTCCAATAACTGATCAGTAAAGAGACCTCTCTGTTTTCGGCCCTAACCAGTTATATGCTAAATAATAGTCTAAGGTGTAAACTGAAGCTTTAGGGCCTATTATGAAATGTATTTTCAGGATGTCCCCAATTATTACATATAATGTGTAGCCCAGTATTCTCTTGTGTAGTAGCAGTGTCATTGGACCCCCTCAGACAGAGAGGCCCTGGTGCAGGTGATAGGAAAGAATCAAGGAGTAATACACATCTGCCTGTTTTTTGGGGAGTGGGGGTATGTGTGTGTAAATAAATCATTTGCATGTTAAGCTGTTAAGCAATATTTGTAAGGAATGATAAAAAAATAGAATTTTGTTAGGTCTACTATCACATTGTTATACCAAAGATAGATAGATTGATAGATAGACACACACACACACACACACACACACACACACACACTGTAATCTGCAATGAGCAACAATGGTGAATAAAATACTTATGTATTTTGCAAATCATACATTTTATCTCTGCAGACATGTATTTTATATATAAAAAAAACCCCAATGATATCTCCTGTCACTCTCATATTCGCCCTTAGAGGGCAGTGGTTTTCCACTTATGTCCCTTGCAGGCCTCTCTATTTGCATAGGATTTAAATATGTTGTGCTCCTCTCTCTTTATGATTGCAGCTGACCTAATACTTCTTTTTCAATTGGATATAATGCTGATCACATGAAGAGATGTAAGCTGGCACATAATAATACAATCTCAGCTTATCATACAATGACAAAAAGCGACGTTATCTGCCTTTAATATTTATAATATCATAAATATCGTGCCACGACAACAACCAAAATCATCACATATATGTAATGCAACATACCACACAGTCAAAATGCAAGGCGTAACATGGGTTCTAATGTAATTCTGCAGCAGACGCCATGTATAAATGGAAATGCTTTTGCCCCAATGCAGTCATTAGAAGGATGCACACTCTTGATTTTAATGTAACTCCTATTTCGCCAGTAATAAGAACAATCCTGGTTCAAGAGAGATTATTATATTTCCTCTCCTCTTTCTGGCGCTATGCATACACATGGCAAAATGAGGTTGTGCAAACACAAAGGGAAATATTTCCCCAATGCTGTAATGTCACCCTTACATGTGCGCTCACCTTATTATTGCTAACAGGCTGGTTAGCATTGGGTCACCTCTGCATCTCCGTCTTCCCTCAGCAGGGTCACTTATCTCCAGGCTAGATTTAGGAGGAGGGTTTATGCATTCTCTCATCCCACTTGCTCTTATTATTTTCTGTTTGTCCCCTGTCATATTTTTCTACTGTCTGCCTGACAAGAGATTGGCAACATTAACCCTTCCCCTCCTAGCATGTCGCTGAAGATCTCCTCCATCCTGCAGCAGGTTCCCTCCCGGAGACCAAGCTACCTGTCCCCTTTTGTTTCCTTTTGCCAGAAATGACCATTATTGTTATTATAGTCTTGGGAGGAATGTAGCTTTTATTTGTCCCATGAAAAAGAACCATGAAACCAAACTGTATATATATATATATATATATATATATATATATATATATATATATATATATATACAGAAAACAATATGTCCCTACCCAAGGTTTCGCTCATTAGGATGTAAAGGAGAATTTGCTCACACCCATTATAATTAAAGTTGTGTATTATTTTACAGCAGTCCAAAGAAAAAAAGCATAATTTTTTGTCTCAGTTTTTAATGGACTATGAAAAAATGATTATTCTCCCTGAGTACAGTTCATTAGTTATAACTTTAGAAATATAGGGCAGCCTTTCTCTCTCTTTCTTTTTTTTTTTTAATATGCGGATTATTTCCATAATAAAATTCCTTGCCCTTCCTCAAAAGCAGCAAAGCAGACATGAGTGAAATCCTGATTTTTATTGAGAAGGCATATTACTCTTTTCTCCCCTATCTCTGCTCACCATCCCCCATGTTCCTGCCCAAAAATGAATGTGCTGAAATACTATTAGGCTGTCTGGTTATGTATTTTTGATGAGCCCATGCAAGACACTGGCTGACCCTGCACGGCACGTGCTAGAATTGCACTGAAGAAGCTTTTCATTTAAGTTATGCTATCCAGTCTAGGTGACCTCTATTAAATAAAAAGGGAGCAAACAACCTTTCCTGTGGCCTTTGGGACCCTTTCCTTCAAAGATTATTTTTTTCTATTATCATGTACATTAAATGTAACATTACTATCTTTTTATGGCTGAACATATTTTCATTTTTTTTCCTACTGTAGGATTAAAAAAAAAAAAAAAAAAAGATCAGTATTTCTGTAGAGGTGGAATCTCGTAATTCAGTCTCTGTGGTCAGATTATTAAAATTACCTGTTTTTCCAAAGAGACAAGACATGAATACAAAACATTTCTTTTTCCGGACACAAAAAAGGAATAATAATAATAAGAAAAAACGCGGAAAAAGGGAAACTAATTTAGGCATACACATGAGCCAAGAGTTCTGTTTTGAATAAAGAAAGAATTTTAATTTTGGTATTTGTGTAACCCTTGGATAACTAGAGTTCACTTGAAAATTTCTTTTCTCACTATCATTAGCGTTTATCTCAGCATCTGTTTAACTCCTGTTTTTATTTTTTTTAATTGTACTATTAAATCTTAATGCACTGATCTGCTAACTGTTACTACATAAATATAGTATGTTTAATACCAGCTGTCTAGTTGGCTATTATTATTATTATTGTTATTATTATATAATTATTATTTTGCATATGTATTATTTACAAATTAGCCTGTTTTACTGGCTACTTGAGATCCTTTTTTAAGAGCTATTTGTAAAGCATTAAGATGTGACCCACCCCAAGTCATGTCCTCCCCCTTGAGCTGTACACTTCACGATGCTTTGACTGTTCACTTAACATGGAGTTGTCTTTTATTTTTTTTTTTATAAACCCAGGCACAATACACAGAAAGAGGAGGAGGAAGGAGAGAGAGAGTGAGAGAGAGAGGGTGAGAGAGAGAGAGGTAAAAACTAAAAACCCTGAAGGACGGGTCTCAAAAAAAATCTTAAGAAACCGCGGGGAATTTCTTTTTAAGACCAACAGAAAGCAAGCCGTCTTGTGGTAAGGTTGCTTTTTTGGCTTCTATGGTGTCTTACATTTTATCCAATCCATCTACTTAGTTGTCTAATTGGGGCTTCCTCAGAGGACTGGAGATTGATGGGTGTGGAATTCAACGAACTTCCTTGCTTAAGTCATATGAGGGTGGCACTTATGTAAATATGCAAATTGGGTGGCAGGGCTGCCTTGTTGACACGTGTATGTGCTCCATGCCTCCCCCCACCTCCCTGTCTGATCTTCAACAGATCGCTCTTGTTTCTTGTGATCACCAGCTCTGCGTGTTGAAAATGTGTGTGTGTGTGAAGAAAAGGAGGGTTGTAAGAAAAATATTACTGAGCTGGAGGGCATGCTTCCTTGACAGGATTGCTGCGAATTTCCAATATTAACGTGTGCCTTTTTTTTTCTATCTTCATTTGCATGTCAAAGTATTGAAGGTGTGAGACCAGAGATTAGTATTGAAATGACATAATGATGTAATGATTAAAATCGGATGACTTCTGTGAACAAGAAGAGTGGCAGAGGGAGGTGTGCATGGGGGAGAGGTGATGGAAGAAGGGATGTAAAGCATCCTCTCCCTGCCCGGCGTCTGCTCATCAGAATGTTTAGATTAGAATGATAATGATGATGATGATGATCATTCCATCTAATCGGAGCCTCCATCTACATCCCTATTTGCATTCATGAAGCCATATAATTTTATTATGCATACTTAATTATCACTTACCAAACCCCATATTTCTGCAAAATGTATACAGACAGCCACGATTAATGTGAAAAATAATCAAAAATTAAGTAAAAATAGAAAATTGCTTAAAATAAAGCAAACCTAAAAGAGAATGTGAAAAATACATTATACATAAAAAAAATTTACATAAATGTTTATAATGTGACACACATCGCCATTTCATTCACAAAGATGAGGCCATTGTAGTGTGTATATAACCATCTTTACAGTAGCACAGTACATATGTACATATATTCAGTTATTTTGCATCTATTACGCAGCTGTAACAGAGCTAGTAGGCAACCAAAGTCAAGGGGAAAACCATGAGAAACACTGCGACAAACAAAGTGACAAACTCAGCTCTGCTACATCTTCAGATGACAGAATCAGCGACACTGGAGCCACATTAAACCTTCTCTGGGATGCAACTCATTCTATACTGAAAGATATTAGCCATATTGTGGAGACTGGAAGGAACATTTTGTCCAGCCCTGCAATGTCATTCCATTCACACCTGCACTTCTTCTGCTATGTCTCCTCACTTGGTAGCAGTTTCACCTGATTTTTAATCCTGGAGTGATGTTATACTGTTCTCTTAGAACTGTGTAGTGCCAATAAAGAAGAAAGGCAGCAATGAGGATTTGGTGCTATTGATCTGCCCAAGGGGATCATTAGGCATCACTATCAATCTACAAATCAGTAGGCCTGTGTTACTTGCTTGGGCAGTCATTGCCAATTTGTTTCTATTACATAGCCGAGCCCGGAGGTGTTTGATGAGCGAGTCTGGTGTTCAGCGCGACACTGCTGAGAATACACACTTAATGTTGCTGAGATGTTTAAGGGACTTTATATTGCTTTTTTTTTCCTGTTCGCATGTATATGGCTTTTTCAGGGTTTTTTTCTGTTCCACCACAATTATTTAGCTGTCACAGTGCATAAAGAGACCTGTGGGCAGTCATGTACACCTATGTTTAGGAACACACATGGATCAGCTCATGCTATTAACTATTCTGCACTGTAAAAACATAGTCAATGAAAGAAAATATATTTCTCGCACATCCTGGATACGGTGCCTTGCAATTCGCCATGGATGTGAGAGCTGATATAGCTTTTGAGTCACATAACAAAAAATACTGGCAAGGCAGCTGCCACTTTGTCATAATATGATTACTGCAGGAATATGTTGCAGGGGAGTTTAACCTCTTTGCCTCCAGGACAATTCCAGTATTATAGAGGTTTTACTTATAAAAAGCAAATGTGTTCACGACTAGATGATGTGAATGAAATATCTAAGATTAGGCAAGGGTTGGAATATCTATCTATCTATCTATCTATCTATCTATCTATCTATCTATCTATCCATGTTTTTATAGGCTAATATAATTACTAACATTTTCCCTAATTTCTCATATGTCAGCCCTTTGTTTCCTTCATAAACATGCTATTCCAGAAATAGCAACATATGGGTTTCTGAAAAGCTTGTAAAATCAGAGTTATTTTGTGCTTTCCCTTAAACTATCAGCACAAATGTTCCAGCCTTTCCATGTTGTGATGTGCTGGCAGTTATGTTACAGATCAGGACCCCGTCTGAGCTTTTGCATGCCACAAATTGGTCATGCTTCCACATATGCTAGCACTCTAATGAGTTTCATAAAAAATAGGCAGAAATATTCATGACTCTCATAAAAGATATCATGTTTTATCCTCTTCTCCCTCAGCTTGTTCTTACCAGATATTTTATAAGTTCAGGAAAATATTCGTCAAGCCACCCAAACCAACCTGAAATGGCCAAATTGCTCTATACAATCATCCCCCCCTAGACATTGTGAATAATTATACTTTATTTATAGAGCAGATTGGCAGCACAGTGCAGGGTGGTGGACAAAGCAGACACTCAGTTAGATAAATGGTTTGTCACTGGTGACGTATATCATAGCAGGCAGACACAAAAGATATCCAGGGCCCTGCCCAGACGACCTTTCCATCCAGGGGGTCATTTTATAGAATTAGCAAGAATAAAGCCCCCTGACATCATATCTAAATCCTGTAGCATCCATTTATTATCTTATAAAGCTGGTATTGGGGGATTGCAGGGGGGGGGGGTCTCATTGCACACGTTAACATTGTTTTTTTAGTGAAGTGTTATAATAGTCTTGCTGCTCTTGAATAGATATAGTAGCAGTAATGTAATATTTATGAAGGCCTGTCTACTATACACAGCTGTATATTGTCTTTGGAGGAGGTCTCAAGTCTTCTCTCAGACTCCATCTTTTGAATAATGTGCTAGTGGATTTTAAAGCCGTTATCTTTGTTATTCACGAAAGCATTGAGGAAACAAATTGTGCAACCTCGCCTTATCAGATACTGCTGGAAAGAAGCTGTGCTTTTTAGTGATTCTGATGTATGAAATACTCGCTTCAAAAGGAAAAAATGTCTGCTCGCTCTCATTATAAGAGGACGGCCATTGTTAGAGCACAATTGGGGCCCTCCTTCGTGTTTTTCACTTTGTAACGAAAATCCTGAATGGGGCACCTTGTGGCTTGAAACTTAAGCAACTTTTATTCTTTTTTTTAGCTTTTTTTATTGAGGACTGGTGCTTCATAGAATTTTAATTGCTAAGGCAGGAAGTGCAGCTCCTCTGTTACTGAATGCAGAGGGGAGCATGGGCATTTCTTTTCATTTTATTCCTAAGTAGCCTTGATGCATGGAGGTTACACAGGAAGTTACACGAGTCTAGATTTTTCTGTCCTGGTTTGTGTAGCATCTCCTATGCGTACCTTCTTTTAATAGAACCACTGTGTATTGCCATATGAGTTTTTTTGGGGGTGGAGGGATGACAAATGGGTCTATCCAAGGTCATGTTCATTCGTACACTACAGTGGGCAGTAGTTACAGTTATGCAAAGGCACAATAGTACATCCTAATCAAGTGATGAAGCTGAAAATGCAGTTTCATCGATCTATATATCATATGTTATCCTGAACTTTAAGGGTCCATACATGCAGCCTACTGTGGCCCATGAAATCCCTACAGATCTATATTACTCACACATAAGGACATGTGCCTCCATATGTCTTCTACCTCACCATACAACTGTTACACAGAATGAGCAACCATTTTTCACACACCGGCATGCGTGTAGTTGGAGGCACACAGAGGTACAGTATGGGCCAGTAGCAAATTACATTCTATTAAATTATAGAGCTGTACCACACAGTTCTGTTATAAAAATGGGTGCATAAGGCCTAATAGAAATATATTATGTATATTAGTGTCAAGCCACATATTGAAACTTTCAGAAATCCTAGCAAAGGCGCAGAAGAGCTGTGGGGTATGAATGTACCCTAATACTAGGATAGCCTACATAACCCAATCATGGTATAGAAATAATTGTAACCTGTGTGTATTAAAGTCTGTACATACTGATTATACACCCCTGTCTGTATATGTTCTGTGCTGCAGTTTATTGAACATATTATAGTTAATAATACTGACCATTCAGCTTTCCCTGGGCACATAGTATTATAGTGTCATTTCTTTGCATACAAATAGCTGGCTGTCCATTTTCTCCAGCTGTCCTTAGTATGATTTTCTTCTACATGATTGATGTATAAGTAGATAAGATATACATGTCTGCTTTCCAATCGTTCAATTGTGTCTTTATTGTTTCTTTATTACTTGTAATTTTCTTGCACCAGACCTGATATTGCTGTGTATTTTATCTCTTGTTATGTGCTTTGCCTTTGTTGTCCTGATTGTTTTAAAAATGAGTCTTGGATATAATGGATATATTTGAATTATATGGGTCCTTTAATTTACTAGGCCATATTCTGAAATTATTGTTAGAATTCATAAAGTTCATTTAGTTTATTTTACATTTACATAAACCTTAATTGCAAATCTGTGATTATTATACATGCAATAACCTATATGTCTTTTTAACTTTAAATAACTGGTCATTATATCAGGTTATTCTGTAAATCCACATTGCAATAACGATGACTGATTTGCTTATTGATAACTCCTTATCCCTAATGGTTAGTTTATACGGGCAGATTTATCTGACAGATTTTTGAAACCGAAGCCTGGAATGGATTTGATAATAGGATAAATCTCGGTCTTTCCTTTATGACCTGTTCCCTGTTTATATCCTGTTCCTGGCTTTGGCTTCAAAAATCTGTCAGATTTGTCTCTATCTCTCTGTGTAAACTCACCATTACACTATGACATTTTGCAGTGTATATTGCTAAGCCAAAAAACACAAAACACCTCAATATAATGTTGCAGAGATCCATACTAAGAACCAATGCTGAATTGTCTCTGAATAATAAAGAAAACTGGATTATGTAAATGTTATTTAGCATTACGTAAATATCTATTGAATTATCTCAAAGTGAATCTGTCAGCTCCAATTTATATTCCAAACTGGTGTTAGATAGCTGTTACAACAAGGAGATACTTAATACCTTTTGTATCTCTGTCTGTGCTTCTAACATGTAGAAAAATACTTTTATTCTCCATTGCCAAGTGTCAAAGAGGCTTTCCCAAGCTGAGGGCTGGAATGCCTCCTCACCTAACCTTTTAACCCCATTTCTTCTTCCTAATATTGAAAATACCATATGTTTCTTGCCCTTACAGCTATACAAGAGTGTCAGCAGTTTGGAGCTTGAATAAAAATAAAATCCAGTCTAAAGACAGAATCTGAGACCCCAGGACATGAGAAAGTTTAGGGTCCTCAATAAAGGTAGGGGCTTCCTCTCTAATCCTAATAGAAAAAACTGCCCAAAGGAGACCCCCATCCCCAGCAGAGATGCCAAAATTCCAGTAGGTGGTCACTTGTACAAAGTCTTTGGTTAATCAGTACCATCAGCTCGGCCCTTCTTCTGGAGTTCAAGTCACTTATCTTGGGCAGGTTTCCTTCTACGAGGGCCACTGCAGACCCTATAAAACAAGAGGCTATGATAAAATTAATAAATTCCCTCTTACTAAGGATACCTTCACACATATCAGATTGCAGCGGATTTCACTGTAAGGACTTACCTTATCATCTTAGTAATATGTTTTTCTTTACATCTTAATTTTTGTTTTCATTTTGGGATGACAGTTTGGGGGGATTTAAATCCAATTACTAATTTACCAGAGTTTTGGTTTTAAGACTGGCAATTAAAAAAAAAGGCGCCGAAACGCATCCTCTCTGTACTTCTATCTGATTTGTATATACAATAAAACTTCACTGCAGTTTCTAATACTGGTCAGTACTGAGAGTTTTTAAATACTACTTGTGGGACTTGCTCCTCTCTATGGGCACCACTGTGCTCCGGAGTGCCGACTACCTGTATTGACATTGTATAATACTTAGATCCCTCTGTGTCTCCATATAGTAGTTATGTCCCCTCTGTGCCATCTTATAGTACTCTGTGTCTCTAGTAGCCTCCTCGGTAGGTAATATCCCCTATGTAGGCATCCCCCTCTTCCATATAAAAAACATAAATACTCAGTGTCTTCTCTTTCTTCCCACTTTGCAAGCCCATGAGTTATGTCACTTGAGCCTCAGAGGACAGGGAAAATGGGTGAGCGTGTGTGCCTGCATGTGTAGGAGTAATTGACAGGGCAAGGAGCAAATGGCTCATTGCTCTGTCAATCACTGCACCCACTAATTGTAGATGCAGCACCCAGAAGCTGAGCAGGACCACTAGGAGCAGCAAGCACTGGCCCGTGCACCTGGCACCAGCTCTGAGGCTCTGAATTTTAATCTGATAAAACCATAAAGGTTTTTAAAAAATTGTAAATCCCAGACAAGTTCAGTTCCCACCAATATCAGTTGGTGGAAATTATATCCAGAGATGACGTCTTTTCCTATAAAAGTCATTCACTTTCCTTTTTCTTTTCCATCCAGCCTGGGCCAGGACTCTTACTGCAGCACATGCCAGAGAAATATTTTAACATACATGTATTAAAGGACAACTCAGTTAAAAAAAAGTATTTTGCCAAATAACATACATCATAAAGTTATATAATATGCAACCCTGCAACCCTTCCCCATGTTTCCACTCCTCGATGCTTGCCCCGGAAGTGTAATATTGTATACTTGCATAATAACTGTCGACCACAATATGTTCACCGGCCGCCATCTTGTTTCCATGGCGCCACTCTGAGACCAGACAAACTGTTTCGACACTCCTTTACGCTGGCCCCCTCAAGCACATCATCTGATGACTCACTTGCTCAGCCGTTGTTGGCTTATTAAACTAGTCATTGGATGATGCGCTGGAGGGCAGCACTTTTTAGTGCATGTGTAAGTTTCAACTGTTTAATGTAGGAACTCACCAAAATGTAGTATTACACGCTGTGGGCAACACTGATTTTAGTAGGGAGTAATAGGGAGTGCCACCTGATGGTGCCTTGTGCAATATCTTTTATTTGCTCTCACTTCTTACTGTACAATACAGTCAGTGCCTGTGTGCTGCCCCGTGCTCCACTCCTCTGTGTAGGGTACAGAGCGTCCTGCTCCTCTCCACAGCCTGGACCAGTCCTCTGTGCTGTTGGGGTCTTGTGTGCAGCCAAGGTTATGGCCACAACATCAGCTGCACACAAGTCCGCAACAGCAGCATCTAGAGCAGTGTTCCCCAGCCTGTGGGCACAATATAATGTCCCCAATTACAGTGGCCCTGTACCACCCCATATATAGTCCCTATACACTCACCGGCCACTTTATTAGGTACACCTGTCCAACTGCACGTTACCACTTAATTTCTAATCAGCCAATCACATGGCGGCAACTCAGTGCATTTAGGCATGTAGACATGGTCAAGACAATCTCCTACAGTTCAAACCGAGCATCAGTATGGGGAAGAAAGGTGATTTGAGTGCCTTTGAACGTGGCATGGTTGTTGGTGCCAGAAGGGCTGGTCTGAGTATTTCAGAAACTGCTGATCTACTGGGATTTTCACGCACAACCATCTCTAGGGTTTACAGAGAATGGTCCGAAAAAGAAAAAACATCCAGTGAGCGGCAGTTCTGTGGGCGGAAATGCCTTGTTGATGCCAGAGGTCAGAGGAGAATGGGCAGACTGGTTCGAGCTGATAGAAAGGCAACAGTGACTCAAATAGCCAACCGTTACAACCAAGGTAGGCAGAAGAGCATCTCTGAATGCACAGTACCTCGAACTTTGAGGCAGATGGGCTACAGCAGCAGAAGACCACAGCGGGTGCCACTCCTTTCAGCTAAGAACAGGAAACTGAGGCTACAATTTGCACAAGCTCATCGAAATTGGACAGTAGAAGATTGGAAAAACGTTGCCTGGTCTGATGAGTCTCGATTTCTGCTTGAACATGACAATGAGTTCACTGTACTCAAATGGCCTCCACAGTCACCAGATCTCAATCCAATAGAGCATCTTTGGGATGTGGTGGAACGGGAGATTCGCATCATGGATGTGCAGCCGACAAATCTGCGGCAACTGTGTGATGCCATCATGTCAATATGGACCAAAATCTTTGAGGAATGCTTCCAGCACCTTGTTGTATCTATGCCACGAAGAATTGAGGCAGTTCTGAAGGCAAAAGGGGGTCCAACCCGTTACTAGCATGGTGTACCTATTAAAGTGGCCGGTGAGTGTACATGTCCCTGCAGTGCTCCATGGATCATCCATGTGTGACACCATAGACACAAGGCAGTCACATCATGTCCTCCCCTCTGTACATCATTCACCTGTAACACAGTCACCTGCTCTGTCAAATGGTAGGGGGTGGCTTCCGAGGTCACAAGAGCAGCAGAGGA
This sequence comes from Dendropsophus ebraccatus, assembly GCF_027789765.1. Taxonomy (NCBI): domain Eukaryota; kingdom Metazoa; phylum Chordata; class Amphibia; order Anura; family Hylidae; genus Dendropsophus; species Dendropsophus ebraccatus. The sequence goes on from NC_091457.1 coordinate 79,038,963, forward strand.
TGATGGGAAGGAAGAACCAGGAAGTGAAGGAAAAGGGAAGATAGTGTGTTGTGTAGTTTATCATATATTGTATTAGGACAGGGTTGGGTTTAGCCTATACCTCATGGTAGCCTTAAGGTGGGATCATTTAAATGTTTTTAGGGGTATTTGGGATTATTTTTGTAGTTTCTTATGAAGGATTATGAATTAGCATTAATAACGATTTACCTTTTGGTGTACAATAGGATTTCTATGTACAGTGGTACCTTGGTTTAAGAGTAACTTGGATTAAAAGCGTTTTGGTTTAAAATCTCACAGTTTTTCAAAATTGTGACTTGGCTTTAGAGCATTGCTTTGGTTTAAGAGCTCCCTGTACTGGGTGGGAGGGGAGTGGGGGAGGGGAATGGTTTGCATAGTGTGGTCTACAGCCCTCTACTCTGACCCAGGAAGTCTCCCTCACCTTCCAAATCATAGCAGATCCACTTCTGGCTGGGACTTACATCAGGGGACAGGACTGTAAAGGTAATCGCTCCATAGCTTTAACCCCTCTCTCCCCGGACGGAAAGTGCTGCATGTATGTCCCCACATCTGCCCTGCTCATTCCTTCATGCCCCCTGCAGTCTGTCAGGCCTTGTGTTTTCCATCCTCGCCATTATGGGGATCTGCAGTTCCATCCTGTATCTACAAACTGCTGCTGTTTTTCAGGGTTATGCACTTACTATACATTATACTCCACGTGCTGATTGCTATACTGTACAGTAACTTAAAATATCACACATTCAGCTGTTATTAAATGCTTGTTTCATTTGTTTTACATGTTATTCAGAATAAAAAATCATTTTTTGGGGGGTGGGGAACCCATTGTCTGCATTTCAGTGATTTCTTATGGGAAGTTTTGCTTTGGTTTAAGAGTGATTTGGATTACAAGCACAGTCCTGAAACAAATTATGCTCTTAATCCAAGGCACCACTGTATTCTTTTTCTTTTTGTATTCTAAGTTATAGGCTTATACATAGGTACTGTGCACCCATTTTTTAACTAGGTTATACATTTTTCCTTTTTTTAAATTTTTTAACTCGGCACTCACCAGTATTACAAATTGCTACCCTAGACCCTTTTAGTGCTCATGCCCCCTATACGAGTCACTTTAAGGTGCTTTCCTACAGACAGTGTGGGCCATCAGTGTTAGAAAGACCCCATACCTCCCAACTTTTTGGACCGCCAAAGAGGGACACTTGTGACTCCAGTGGTATAGCCTGTGCCGGTGCCTGATAATATACCATAGACGTGCGCGTGAACAGGGCTGCGGTTCAAAAAAAGAAACTTGGCACCGTCTTCCCCACGCCAGCACCAGTCTATTTATGTCTATTCATGGACTAATAGTAAATTCGCTTTAAAGGGGTTGTCCAGCGTGGGGGCTATTTTTTCATATGACCGGGGAAGAGGTGGCTAAAAGAAAAGACGTCCACTCACCTCCCCGGTTCCAGCGGCGGGTCCCGCATCGCATTGCTCCGGTGCCCGGTTCCCGGTCGCTTCCGGGTGTCTGACGCGGGCCCAAGACGTGACGTCTCAAGTCCGATCAGCCAGTCAGTGAAAAAGGCGGGATCCCGGGCCCGCGTCAGACACCCAGAAGCGGCCGGGAAACGGGCACCGGAGCGATGCGATGCGGGACCCGCCGCTGGAACCGGGGAGGTGAGTGGACGTCTTTTCTTTCAGCCACTTCCTTCCCAGCCATATGAAAAAATAGTCCTCACGCTGGACAACCCCTTTAAGTCCCATTCACACCCAGTTACCCTGTCTGTTATTACAGACCTGCAACTGCGGACAGGATTATGAATGCATTTCAGAAAATGTCGACATTTGAAGGGACCCACTGTCATATAGGTGATACTGACGCGCAATGGCTTAAAAAATTTTTGTGTCATGGAACATGGCCCGAAAACAGATATGTAACACCTACATATGTGTGTATGGGGCCATATGAACTGCATAAGTGAAATTATGTGTGAAAGGTGCCATAGTGTCACATTATTCTTCTGAATATAACAATTTTTAGGATCCATCATGCCCCACATAATGGAATAATATACAGGTTTGGTCTATTATACAATAAGAAACCAGACACTTTCTAGAGCAATATAAAAAGTCTATTAATTCAAATCTAATTCTTAGGTCAAAAAAGAGGGACATGGAAAGGGCAAAGAGGGACCAAGGGACTTGGCTCAAAAGTAGGGACTGTCCCTCCAAAACATGGACACTTGGGAGGTATGAGACAGTGCTGACTGCTTGACTACTAATTAGGCAAATCACTGATTCAGCATTGTGCCTGACTGCTGGGAGTAGCTCCCTGTATATACTGTAAATAAGGGCAATATGTATTAAATTTGTGTCTCTGTTTGTGTGGTGAGCCCCCTGTGTGATTTTATATCGGAGGATAGGCCGGTCTCTTGCTAGGTGGTCAGGTGTGACTCCACTCCAGTGGTGGTTGGCCGAGATACAGCCAGACCTTGAGGTGTTAACTCGTGACACCAGTGCCTAGAGGGCACACAGGTGTGATGGCACGCCTGCTTTTATTATATTTTATTATATATTTTATAAGGCTGTTTGTACCCTTTTCCCCTGTGGTCAGTTTCCTGCCGGAATGCTACTGGGTCCCTTGGGGTAAGGTGATGGCCAGAGTGGTATAGTGACTCCCGGATGTTAGGACCTGCCACTCACAGAAAGGGGAAGTGTCCCAAGGTTGCGGTGTGTGCTGTGTAGGTTGACTGCGATAAATCACAGAGTCTCTAGAGTATAGTTAAGCTGGTTTACTATTTGCAAATGTGCAGCAGGTAATACAGGATCAACACTATGAAGTTTCTCTGGCTAAAACACTTGAACCACACTTGACAACAGTTCCAAATAAATACTTGACAATACAATGACCAGATCTGTTGTGAAAGTGCAGTGTAGGAGTGCTGAGTAGTGCTGAGTAATACGAAGAAACAAGGTAGACGAGAGGAGAATGCCGTGAGAGCCTCAACCCATGTAGTAATGTGCTCTGCCGGGATGTTGGAGGTTGAGTTAGAATACTTAGAAGAAGAAGAACACCTGTGCCTGTGTATTGACCTTGACTTAGTCTTCTCACCACCTTATGCCCACTAGACTTGGCTGAACCTTTCTTATGGGTGACACAGACCCCAGACTTTGTTACATGGGATGAGAGGAATGCTGAGGGTACTCTGCTGACACCTGCGCTGTGAGATAGAGTTCATAGGCTTGCTGCAACTTTGCTCTATCTAGCCCAGTTCCTAGCTCTTTGGCTGTATTGGATATTGTCCTGCACTGTAGCTTCTCCTTGTCCACGGCATGGGTTGAGGTTGTCTCTGGCTTGTCCTATCCTAAGAGGTTTTAACACTGCATAGTGCTTTGTAGCGTTACTAGTGGAAAGGTTGTTGGAGGTGTACGGTCTTGCATCCTTCCCATGCGGGGTATTCCCTAAGACTGCACTTTAGAGAACAGGGTCCTGGCAGAGGGCCAGGGCCCAGATAGGACCACTGTGGAGAGCAGGGGCGTAGCTAGGATTCATGGGGCCACATAGCAAAAAACTGTATGGGGCCCCATGAATCCTGTACGCTCCCCTACCCCCCCCCCCCCTTCGCCAAACACAGACAATGACGTACATATACACACACAGAGGCACCATTAACATATATACAGATACGCCACTGACATACACACATTTACACTAGAATGTGATTACACTAGTAGAGATGTATACACCATGAGTAGACTGTACACAGGGAAGTCATCTCAGTGTAATAAGAAATACTCAACCAGAAATAAAAGAAAATGCAGCAGATATTAATGGTGGGTTCTTTTATTAGATCCCAGCATTAATAGAAGCTGCTGCAGAACATCTTTGGGAGCAAACCTGTCAATCACTTGAGACACTACTGACATACACAAACACACACATATACACCAGTGCTACAGACATTGCTGACATACACACACATATAGCCACAGATACATACACATACTGACATATAAATATATACACAGATACATATATACACACACTGACATATAAATATATACACAGATACATATATACACACACACACTGACACACATACACAGCACTTACAGCTCCCAGGCTTCCCCCTCCTCCTCCTGTAGTCCGGGCTGATCTTCACATAGAAGTATTCAGGACCTTTGGGTCATGTGACCCAAAGGTCCTTCACTCCTCTCCTGTGCCGTGCAGGACCTGGCAGGTCCTGCTCCTCTGTTCAGCCCGCTCACCCGGCACTACAGTGAGGGGGCTGAACAGTGCAGTGGGGGTCCCTTTTCCTCTCTGGACCCCTGGGGGTACAGTGGTCGGTACCTAGCATGAAGGCAGGCTTCTTCGGGCCCCCTTCCTGCAGGGGCCCCATAGCAGTCGCCTTCCCTGCCTTCATGGTAGCTACGCCAGAGCTATCTGCCTTGTGTCCTTCCTCCCCGATGTCCAACACGAAAGACCTTTGGTCCTCCCACACCTATGTGACTTACTTCCTACCAGCATGAAAGGTGCGCTGTGAGTGGGTGAAGAATGCAACACAAGAAGAATGGAGGGAGATGATAGGAAAGAAGAGAACTAGACTCCTACTGGTTGACAGATTCTGGTGACAAACAAGGAAATTAGCCAGCGATCAGGAACTGACTGCTGGCTCTCTAAATACAGGACCAGGAGCCCGGACCAGAGAGATTGGTCTGGACTCCTGAGTCCTGATAATGAACACATGAGAGGCTGCAAGATGGGTGGCCGCAGCGTCTGCCACTCAGCCTGAGCTTAAATCTGCTCAGCTGAGTGCTTCTTTGCTCAGCTGAGCGGCTGAACGTCACTGGAGCCCGCGGTGCCCCTGGTAACCAAGGACGCCGTTGGGTCTCTGTGACGTCACACGGCCACAGCCAGGAAGGCGGCGCTGCGCTTCAGCTAGGGCAGACGTCACTGGATCGCGGTCAGGTAAGTTGCTGACAGTAACATTGTCTATGTCTGTGGGTATGTTTATGTAGCATAGCTGTGTGTGTATTTTGATGTAGTAAAGCTGAGTGTGTATGATGCAGCAGAGCTGGGTGTGTATTGTGCATGCAGTAGAGCTGAGTATGTGTGGGTATATTGTACTGTCACTGAGACTGTTAAAGTGACCCTTATACTTAGGTGCATCTTACATCTTATAAAACACGGTATTATGCCTCCAATATTTATTTATATAGCACCTACATATTCTGTTGGACCTTACAACTCAAAGGGAACATAGACGATTAGACATTGCAGAATTACACACTAGGGGGGAAATTCATCAAGGGCTTTGCGCCTACTTTTTGGGGAATAATTAGATTTTTCACCAATTTTTGGTCTAAGTTCTATTTATAAACCAGTATTTCACTGTTTTGCGTATTCACCTAAAAGTTTGCATAATCCGGGATTAGCGCCTAATTTATCATTAGTGACTTTTTAAAAAGTCACACAAACAGGTGCAGGCCTACGTCTGGTCAGTACCAGGTGTATATGCTTGCACAATTTTTTGCAATTTTGTGACTTTTCGTGCGACTTTTTACTTACATGCATTCACTATGGCAGTGCCACATTTTAGTGAATCTGTCTCAAGATATTTGAAAAAAATAAACACCAATCCCCATCAGAATAGTTGCACACATTAGACTCCTTCGTAAAGGTCCCCCTAGGTATTCATTCGGGGGGTGACAGGTTCCCTTTAAACCAGGGCACACAGTATAGCTTTCCTACACTCTTCCCTCTCTGGCTGCTTCAGTCTTCTAGCCAATTACATTTATTTATTGCAGAAAAAAAGTCAATAGATTTAACCCTTAGATTGTCCTCCTGCAGATATTTCTGTTTTATTAGCTGGAGCAGGGCAGTAGAAAGGGTTAAATCTGCTGACTTGACTGACGTGGGTCAAAGGGATACTAGTTCTCCTCAAGGAGAGTTCACCATAAAGCTGTGTGGAGACTTAAAGGACGTTCTTGCTCCCCTGGGAATTCTGGGAAGAAAGGATATGGAAAATAGTTCTCACACTACTAAGGTGCTCCTTTTAGGGGTCTTATATTGTTGATACATGCCAAGCAAAAAATCCCTCCAAAACTAGATATATATATATATATATATATATATATATATATATATATATATATCCATTTTTTTTCTTCAGACCTCATTTTGACAGCAGCATTTATATGAAAAGTTTTTTTTTTTATACTTTTTTCATTAATTTACTAAGGTGCTGCCCCCGCCCAAAACTGCTGCCCTAGGCACAGGACCATGTGTGCATGATGCCAAATACTGACAACGCGTTTCGGAACCATATTGGTTCCTTTTTCAAGAGTCATGTTACATGACTCTTGAAAAAGGAACCGATACAGTTCCAAAACGCATTGGGTCTCTTTAATAAACTTTTTTAGTTTTACATTATTCATCTGGTCACTATTAGTCGGACCTGCGCCTGGATCCCCGTTGTTGGAGTTTACTGGTGTTTTTCCTCATTATTCCCTTGTTGGAGTTCGGGATGGGCTGCGGTTCGTAGGTTTATACTTTTCATGCTATTTCGAGAGTTGTGCCTCCTGGTAAGCAGGAGAGGGTTACCATATTCTATCCCTTCACCCCTTTTAGTCCAGCTGATCCGCTCCATAGAGCGCTGTCCCTTGTTTTTCTTAATGCCAAATACAGCCTTGGTTCTACCCTGCTTCCACTACACTATGTACTGTACAAGCAAGATATGTGACTCAGAAGCAGTCTACAAAAGTGATCCTCCACACTAGCTTTGTATGAAAATCCTGTTTTCCTTCTATTTACCTTTTGAAAGTCATGACAACACTATGTTCTCAGATGACTTTGAGTTGCAGATTTAAATGGTACCTGTAAATGACCAAATGCATTGCCCTCATAGCTATTATGAGTCCATGGCCATGTGAAAGTAGACTTAGCTGAGTTTCAGGGTTGTAAATTGAAAATAATTGCTACAGAATGAGCAGTTGACACAGTGTAGTCGATTAGATTTAAAGGGAACGTGTAACTTACATTTTTCATTAAGTATTATAGGCAATTGTTCTAGGCATGCTCTGCGACCTGAAGAGAGTTAATTTTTAAGGGAGGGGGAGGAGGATCGTTTTAACCATCATTTATTGGTGGATTGTGATTGGTGGATCTAGTGTTAGCTGCATGATAGAGGTGTCACCTTTCATTGTAATTCTACCTCAATGATATTGAGAAGCGAGAAGTCATTTTCACAGAACAGGATGTGTCAGCTTAAGGGCCCTATTATAACACAGGGTTATTATTGGTGAAATATACTGATGTAATGGTGGTTTTACACGGAACGATTTATCGTTCGAATTTGCACGATAACAATCGAATTTGAACGATAATCGTATGTGTAAACGCCGTGAACGATCAAGTGACGAGCGAGAAATCGTTCATTTTGATCTTTCAACAAGTTCTCAAATCGTCGTTGATCGTTCGCAAAAAATTCGCAGATCGTTCAGTGTAAACATTCTTTCAACGATTTCACCTATGTGTGAGATAGGCTTAAGCGATCACAAAACGATCGCATAACGATTTTTCCGTACGATGTATCGTTCCGTCTAAACCAGGGGTCTCAAACTCGCGGCCCTCCAGCTGTTGCAAAACTACAATTCCCATCATGCCTGGGACAGCCAAAGCTGACTATGAAGTAGCTAACATGAAACCACTCCCCCTCTGAGTAAAAAAAATGTTGCTTAATATTTTACACTGTGTGCAAACCCCCCCCACCAAATTAGCGAAAATAATGGCACAAAAAGAATGCCCCTTAATGCTAACTCACCATCAATATTTTAGCAGTGGAATTTGTTTAACCCAGCTTAGTAGCATCCTTACGTATTGAACCTTTATGCCTTCCTTAAGAGATGCATTAATGCAGTGATACAGTAGCTGAGCCAGTACAATAATTAGCTTCAGTTACAAATGTCCCTGAGGCTGGGTTCACACTACCTTTTTGCATTTGTGTACATCCGTTTTTCCATTGATTTCCATTGTAAAAAAAATGATCAAAACACATCCGTTTTTTTAATGTACACAAAATGTAGTCAACCTCATTTATGTGTCCGTTCAAAAAATGGATTCATTTTGATCCCTTTTTTGTAATGGAAGTCAGTTTTTTTTCCATCTGTTTTTTTCCCCAAGAAATGGATGAAAAAAAAAAATGGATTGCAAAAATGCAATGTGAACCTAGCCTGACACTGTTTTTTCTCTGCTATCTGCTGTGTGCGATTTTTACGTGTCCTATAAAAAGCTGATTTACACTGTTCTTCCCTGCCTTCTGCTTGTATGAGCTAACAAGGATAAACCTAATTCAAGGAGACAGACCATGTTCACACTCAGTATAACAATGGCCATTTTGTGACCCGGCTGGATCACAGAACGGCCGGTGTTACTGAAGATCATCTTAGGGCTGGATTCACACGCTGTAACTGTGCGGCTGTATTTTTTATGCGGCTGTAAATGTGCGGGTGAAACTACTGCCGTGGGAAAAAATAGACATGCGGCTCAAAACATACGGTCATTTACTTGGAAATCTGGTTCAACTAAAAATAACAAATAAAATGTTAAGAAAGTGATGCAAACACCTCTGGATGCATCTGGGAAAGCAGGGAAACAGTTTACATGAATTGCTATTACCGGGGTTTGCGATCCTCTGCACTATAGCCGATGTCTCTCATGGTTAATATATTGAATTAATAAAACACATTTTCTGTCTAATAAAGTCCCTTTTATTGTTCAATAATTAAATGTAAACAATTCCATCATTTTGCAATTAAATATACTGTTAAAATAAATATATATATAAATAAATGTATATTTATATATATATTTATTTTTTGACAGTATATTGAATTGCACAATGATGGATTCGTTAGAATTAAATTATTGAACAAAGAAACTGTATTTATTTAAACGAAAATGTGTTTTCTTAATTAAATATTAATTAGTACAGGAAGCTCTATAAGCCGGTAATTCATATTCCCGGCAATAGAGCATTCTGTACTAATCATCACTTTACTTTACTCAAAACATCAAATGTTTCTTCTAATTATGTTGTGACAATAACATTATTAGAAGAAACATTTAGAATTATATGTGCGCTCAGCTGATTGGCTGTTCGGCTGAGCGCACATATAATAAGCCGGTCCGCAGCACAGTGACTTCATTGTGCTGCGGACCAGCGAAGAGGACACATCGGGGTGAGTATAGAGCTCTCCCCACCCCCTCCCCAGCACTGCACCCCTCCCAGCAAGGAAGGGGGGTCACTTAACCCCTTCCTTGCTGGGATGGGTGCAGTCTGACATCAGTCTGGCCCCCCGGGGGTTAAGGGGGATGCAATACATCCTCCCTTAACCCCTTGGGGGTCAGACTGTAAGCAGCGATCTGTAAAGATGCTGCATACTGTAAGGAGCACAACACCGCTCACAATGATGGGTGTTGTGCTCCTGTTTGTGTTTTTTTTGTGTGTTTCTCCCTTTTTGTTTTTCAGATATCGGTATCCTGGGGATTACGTCGGATTCCATGGACTACATCGATGACCAGCGGTTGTTCTTTGAATTTTTTAAATAAAATGGTCAATGAGGGGTGTGGGGGTGTTTTTATTTGAATAAAAAAAAATTTAAACTTGTGTCTTGTCTTTATTTCTTTACTTTTTAGACTTAGTAGTGGAAGCCGTCTAATAGACGGAATCCATTACTAAGTTGGGGCCTAGTGTTAGCCGGTATAAAATGGCTAACACTAACCCCCTATTATTACCCCAGTACCCAATGCCACCAGGGGTACTGGGAAGAGCCGGGTGCCAGTGGTCCCGGAGCTTCAAAATTGGCGCTCCTGGACCGGGCGGCAGCAGGCTGGTAAGATTTAGGCTGGGGAGGGCCTAAACCAATGGCTCTTCCCACCCTGGTGTTACCAGGCTGCTGTCGTTTGGTTTTTAACCCGGCTGGTTATAAAAATAGGGGGGACCCTATGCATTTTTTTTTAATTATTTATTTATTTTAAAAAAAAAACGCATAGGGTCCCCCCTATTTTTATAACCAGCCGGGTTAAAAACCAAACGACAGCAGCCTGGTAACACCAGGGTGGGAAGAGCCATTGGTTTAGGCCCTCCCCAGCCTAAATATTACCAGCCTGCTGCCGCCCAGTCCAGGAGCGCCAATTTTGACGCTCCGGGACCACTGGCACCCGGCTCTTCCCAGTACCCCTGGTGGCATTGGGTACTGGGGTAATAATAGGGGGTTAGTGTTAGCCATTTTATACCGGCTAACACTAGGCCCCAACTTAGTAATGGATTCCGTCTATTAGACGGCTTCCACTACTAAGTCTAAAAAGTAAAGAAATAAAGACAAGACACAAGTTTAAAAAAATTTTTATTCAAATAAAAACACCCCCACACCCCTCATTGACCATTTTATTTAAAAAATTCAAAGAACAACCGCTGGTCATCGACGTAGTCCATGGAATCCGACGTAATCCCCAGGATACCGATATCTGAAAAACAAAAAGGGAGAAACACACAAAAAAAACACAAACAGGAGCACAACACCCATCATTGTGAGCGGTGTTGTGCTCCTTACAGTATGCAGCATCTTTACAGATCGCTGCTTACAGTCTGACCCCCAAGGGGTTAAGGGAGGATGTATTGCATCCCCCTTAACCCCCGGGGGGCCAGACTGATGTCAGACTGCACCCATCCCAGCAAGGAAGGGGTTAAGTGACCCCCCTTCCTTGCTGGGAGGGGTGCAGTGCTGGGGAGGGGGTGGGGAGAGCTCTATACTCACCCCGATGTGTCCTCTTCGCTGGTCCGCAGCACAATGAAGTCACTGTGCTGCGGACCGGCTTATTATATGTGCGCTCAGCCGAACAGCCAATCAGCTGAGCGCACATATAATTCTAAATGTTTCTTCTAATAATATTATTGTCATAACATAATTAGAAGAAACATTTGATGTTTTCATTAAAGTAAAGTGATGATTAGTACAGAATGCTCTATTGCCGGCATATGAATTCACGGCTTATAGAGCTTCCTGTACTAATTAATATTTAATGAATAAAACACATTTTCTTGGAAATAAATTCAGTTTCGTTGGTCAATAATTTAATTCTAACGAATCCATCATGGTGCAATTCAATATACTGTCAAAAAATAAATATATAGATAAATATACATTTATTTATATATCTATTTTTTTTAACAGTATATTTAATTGCAAAATGATGGATTCGTTAGAAATAAATTATTGATCAACGAAAGTGTCTTGATTACAAATAAAATGTCTTTGATTAATTTAATATATTAACTATTAGAGGCATCGGCATTCGGCATCATTGCCGGCTATTTTTGAAGTACTCCGTACGGACCGCCTGTCAATCCACGGCCGCATGTCCAGCCGCAAACAATGGTCTTGTTCATTTTTTACGGGTCCGTTTACGATAGGGCCGTAGATTCAGAGATAGTGTGCACTGTGCAGCCGCATATCCTATACTTCCCAGCATACACACGAACCATCAATAATACCGCCGCACAATTACAGCCGCACATACAGCCGCACTCTTACAACGTGTGAACCGAGCCTAAAGATGATCTTCATTTCTGCTAAATGCAGATGCAGGACCCATCGCACTCTCCATTGTCTGAACTGACAGACTGTCTGTGGTCGCTACTGAATGAATAGCGGCCGCAGAAAACTGACACATCAGTTGTCCGTGCAGCTGGATGGAATCCTGGCTGGAGCCCATACTATGTGTGTCCGCTCCGGCTGGGACTCCATTCATTCACAATACAACGTATGTTTTGTGTAAATCACGGCCGTTGTTGCAAATTGCAACAACGGCTGTGATTTACACAAAACGTGCGTTGTGTGAACATGGCCTAAAGCTGCATCCAGACCGGACTAACAGAGCCCAAACAGCACGGGAGCCAGGACTGGTGTTACTAGAGGGACAACTAATTTAGTGTCTGTGTTTCTCTAGTGGCAGTGGCTCTTTAGCAGTAGCTTCACACACACCGTATCGCAGTGAATTTTCTGCTGCGGAAATGCAGGAGATACGCAGCAGATTTGATGTAAATAACTGAACACAGCATCAAATCTGCACCACAGAGCCACAGATTGGGAAACAATGATTTAGGGTTAGAGGGCATAGTGGCACAGATCATTAGGAACATACTGACACAGATCAAAATGGGCATGGTGGCACAAAATATTAGGGCTTGATGATACAGATCAATGGGGCACGGTGGTGCAGATGATTGGGGGCAGTGGCACTGGTCTGCTCCGGCCTTTCTAATGAATATCAGAAGGCTTGGGCGAATTGGTGCTCTTGGGGCATTTCTAGTATTAGCATAGGGATTTACCTAAAAACTGCACAGAAACGGTGCTGAGTATCAAGGCAAGAAACTTACCTTCTTCCTCAGTGTCCTGTGCACTGTAGGGACATATCAGCAGGTTACATTCTTCTAACCTGCTGATATTTCTATTTTAATTACCTATATACTCTATACTCGCATGCTTTATTTGCACCATGTACAGTGCTGCCTCTCTGCTTTCCCACTCAACCTTTTTGACATGCAAGTGTACCTTTGGCACCTTAGAGGAATATCGCCACCCTTCAGAGCTATTCCTCTAAGATCAATTCCTGGTTCGGGAAAATTAATGTACTCAAAATGGATGTTAAGCCTCGTTCATTATATATTTTCCAAGTCTTGCCAATAGGACCTCTGGTGGCTTTCTTCAGGAGACTGAGATCTGCATTTACCATGTTTATATGGAAAAATTGGAGAAGTTTCCGGTTGCTGTCTCAAAGCATGGAGGGATTTGCCTACTGCACCTGAAACCGGAAGACACAGCAGTAGTTCTCTTACGCCTTTTTGATTGGCATTTTCACGGACAGACACAACAGTGGGTGGATATAGAAAAGCGCTTGGTTCACCAGACAACAATTCCCCCATGGCTTTTATGTACTAAGCCATGTTTACTTGGCGTAAGACACCGGCCCTTCTGTGTCAGAGAAGATCATCCCGGCCGCTACTGTAGAACCGGCTGAATGATCTTTATTTCTGATAAATTGAGGATTGTGGCGGAGGACAAAGACAACCCTAAAAAATTTCATCTAGGAATAACCGCTCCACTGTATATGAGTAATACATTTGCTATGTGCAGATAGCTGTCCCTGTGGGCATGTGCACTCTCTGATGATCTACATGTCTCCTGGGTGTTTTTAAATTAGGATTAGGATTTCGGGTGTTTTTGCTCAAATGACCTGTCAATTTTGAATCAGATTTTATGACCAAATTCTGATTTCAACAGGAACAGGGACTCTTGGTAAAATGTATTACTGTCTGCTCTTGTACACTTAGCATTTACGCTTTGCTGCTTAGTTACATTAGAGTGAATGTACTGATTCACTACCTAAAAGTGTTTTTTTTTATTACATTGTCGGTGCTGGCATGTAAATCCCAGTGACGCAGTCCATTTTTCAAATCGCCACCCAATTCCCACCATCTGCACTGGTTTCATGACATGTAAATAGGGCTGCTCTATGCACTGAAGGCAGGCCCAGCGCCCCAAGTACACCAATTTCCCCTTCTCTTGGTGACACATCTCCTACAGAATAAAGTCTGGCTGTGTCACCCAGGGGAGGGGATTTTGGTGTACTGGGGGTGCTTGGCCCACCTCCAGTGCATGCCACGAAATCGACGCAGATGGTGGGAACCGAATGATGATTTGAAAAATGGACCACACCACATAGATCTACGTGCCAGCGTCAACCAGGTGATATTAGTATATTCACTTTAAGCACCTGGGCAGGTATTTGTAAAAAGTGATAAGGCATGAAGCTCACCACTTACCTCCTGGGGCTTCATACATACCTGACCCAGCAAATATACTCTGTAAGTGGCAATATTTATGGTATCCCCACTTACTGTACAAGGTTTTTATGGCACCCTATCAGCACTGTGCCCGGCCCATTGAATGTGCACTGAACAGCAAGACATGCAGTGTTTACCTTGCTGCTAAATAAGTACAAGAACAGAGACTCCTGTCTTTGACAGAAGTCCATGCTACTGAACAGATACCTGAAGCAAATCGCACACAAAAAATACCAAATTTTGACAAATCTGTTTTTATAAAATTCAAAACAAATCTGAATTACACCAATTTTATTCACTGGTCTCCAGTGACAGTATTGTAAATGTTGTTGTTGTTTAGTTGTTTTTGAAAGTGTTTTTTTTTTTCATTACAAAAATATGATACTGAACTATATTGTTAACAGATGGTAACTTCCAGAACCACTTTACTCCACTCTACTCTAGAACCACTCTAACTTAGGACGAGATAGATATTTAATTTTATTATGCATGTGGAAATAAGCCCACATGCTTCCTTGTAAATGGGGTTGCCTTTGGACCATTGATTTAAAAACAAATAAAAAGTCGGAAGGCCATTTTAAAGTTGAGGTAAATTAAGATAGTTCTTCATCTGGGAGATTACAAACAATCATGTACAACTAGCAGGGGACACTGCAAGTGTTTAATTTTAGTGCTGGTCCACCATAGGTCGAATCAAGAATAGGATGGGGAAGAATTGGGGTTCAAAAACCAGGCAAGGCCTTTAAAAATAAAAACCTGGTATCAGTCTTTTCTTCTAGTTTTAGATATATAGCTGTCATATTTTGTTATATTATATTTACTATATAAGAACCTTTCGAAAAAAGGAGATATCTTGTCTAGTGAAAGGTAGAGCAAGGGTAGCAGTAGAAAGGCAGATGTGGTCCCATCTTCAGTGAAGTACTGGGTCATTACACAGAGATTTTACAATATGTTCAAATAAATCTCTGTGTAATATGAATCAATTGTGGTTATCTGATGTGTTGGTTACCACCCTGATCACTACCATCAGCCAGCCTTAGGAAGAGCACTACCAATGCTTAAATACAGTAGGGAGGTATAATTATTAAGAGCTCTAACACAGTGTTTCTGCGAGAGGATGCAAATCATATGCACAGTCTTTTATCCATATATATAGTTGTCTATCTATCTATCTATCTATCTACCTATCTATCTATATTATGTATTATATAAAGAGATAGATATCTTACATAGCACATTCTATTTAATCCAAGAAGAAACGGAAAGTGAAATGGATGCATACGAAAGAGTTAGGTGTCACATTTGCAATCACAAATTCCCATTCTGTTTGCAGGCAATGACAGTGCCAGATGTAGTGTGAAAGGGAGCAATCTAAATGACAGAGTTTGTTCTCAATATGAACGTGGCATAAAAATATGCAAAAGCCGATCGTATAGCCGCAGAAAGCCCTCCACAAAAATGTGTAACGAAAGCTGTTACTGGGAGAGCGGCTTTATGCATGGGAACAGCTGGGAGAGCCTGAAACACTTTAACACTTGCTCAATTATAATGAAACACTTAAAAAACATATTAAAATCATGTTTAAGTCTTCAAACCCCAGACCATTAGCAGACCCCAGAGTCGGCACTTTCAGCCAAATTGTTGCATGTTCCCGGTGAGTTCCTGTGCCTATGATACATTATGGTGATAATGACTTTTATTAAGAAACTATCAACTATATTTATGCAAATATTAATCTTTACTTTTAAACGTTTAAGTAACTTTTGTATATTTGACAAGTTTTGGTGGAATTGCTTGAATTTTTAAATATTGACCCAAATGCTAATAATTGTAATTGATTTTAAGAGTGCTAGCATTAGATTATTGTCATTTTTGTCTAAATCGCTTACTAGGTTTATGTTGTCTTTATAGTTTTAGTATTTTTTTTTTCTGTAGTAATTTTTTGAGAAAGCATTTATTTGAAGAAATGTTTTAAATTCCTTAAATAAATAAGATAATAACTTTAAATATTGATATGACCAGGTTTAGGCCTTTGATTAGGAACAAACTAATAATAATCATGATAATACTAATGATCATCCTCACGGTTTGTGGTATGACAATCAGTCCTGGTATCCCATGTACAAACGAGTCCATAGGACTATGTGATATCACACCAAGGTATCACATTAGTAACAACATTATTAACCCATTAATTCGTGTTTAACACCTGTCGTGAAAAATAAAACGATTCTTTGCGAGTATTTTCATACACTGCAAAATAAATGTCAAAGGAAAATATGTTTGTGGAAAGTGACTGCAGATGACTATTTTCATGATCAAATTAAATATATTTAGCTAAACAATGGCTTTAATTACAGCGCTGACAGCTGATTTACATCATATTAATAGTCACAATGTAAACGCGTCTGATTGATGGGCAGATCTTCCTTAAACACATTTCAGAAAATATAATTGAATTTTTAATTGTATCATTACCATCGTCATTATTATGATCATTACAGATTATTATCATTTACATGTTGTCAGAATATTGCTAAATTATAAGGGTGTACAGATCACAGGAGACTCTTGTTACTGCTATAAGTGAGTGACTGTTACAGCAGTTTGGCGCACGTTCGCTTGTGGTGTCAGGTTGTCGCCAGATCCTGTTTTGCTATAAGTAACATGTCATTGACGATCGTGTAAGATGCTGGAGCTCTACGCAAAAGCTGGCAAACTCTTGGGAGCATGTAAAATAAATCATTGGAAGCATAAATGGGATATTTGATAGCTTGTCTCTGTGTATAGCATGACATATATACATCTCTGCCAGTCATGCACATATTTCAGTGGTCGTCTACCCCTCCTAGCTTCAGCCTGCAGGCCAATATCTGATCTTCTGTATACTTACAGGCTGGAGTAAGGCGACAGACATTGTGCTTAGGACACTCTGTTCTGTGGTAGGAGCACAATAACCTGCATGGTAGATATTGGGCAACAATAAGGCTTATGGAGTCATTTCCTGAAATGATATTAATAGCACTACATGAAACAGTATAAAATACTAGAGAGGCAGATTCATTATTTGAAAGGGTTTTGCAGTATATACTTTTATGATGAGGAATATGTACTGTGTAATCAATGTAATGGCATCTTTATGATACATAATGGCAACTCTAAAGATATATCTGTGCTTTCCATGTCAGCTGGCCAGCAAATAATGTGTTCGCAATCATGCACTGCAGCAGAGCCTAGTCTGTTAGGTGTAGCTGAGCGGACTTTGTCAGTTAACATCTGTGGCTTTACATAGGATGTTTGTATGTATGTATGTATGTATGTATGTATGTATGTATGCATGAATGTGTGTGTGTGTATATATATATATATATATATATATATGGAGATGGAGTGAGAGACACATACACACACACACACACACACACACACACACAGGTATAGTAAAAGATGGATGGTCATAGAGAGTAAATAGATATTAGGACTATAGGACTACTCATCATGTGAATTTAGGACATATATATATGTCCTAAATTCACATGTTGAGTAGTCCTATAGTCCTAATATCTATTTACTCTCTCTGACCATCCATCTTTTACTATACCTGTGTGTGTGTCTCTCACTCCATCTCTCTCTCTCTCTCTCTCTATTTAGTATCTTGCTCTTCAGAATTATATATAGTCCTAGACTCACCTTCAGTTTCTGCAGCATTTCTTTTTGTGGTATTGCAGATATACTACTATCACAGCCTATGTAACATTTATACCCTGAGGATTTAGATTGTTGTAATATAAATGCATTAATAATTCATTGACTGACAGCATAAGGTAAGTGCCATGGTTTTATTAAGTCTTCATATACCTGTAGGAAAAAACCTGTTTGCGTATAAAACAGTGATGGTCATATTACTCAGCAATGGTCATTACTATGTACAGGTACCATAAAGTCATTTTGTGTCTAAAATATTTCAAGTCACTTTTTGAATGATCCTCTACTTTGGGCACAAACGATTGTCTGGTATTCACTGCATTGTTGAGGGAATCTCTTTTGTAGCTTTGCTTTGTAAGCATTAAGCCACATGAGCAGCCTGCCACATGCAGCAACCTATGGCTGCATGTGTTTGCTGATGTAATTATGTGGCTATTGGTGGCCATGTTTAAGTCACATGCAGCCGGTAGTTAGTGTGGCTTCCTCATTGAATTCACGTTACCTGGCATTAGGTGTGTTCCTTTAAGCAGCGCACAAGAGTTTTCTTCCCTGTGACTGAGTCTCCTGTGAGTTTATGGTTTTGTGTTGTGCCCTATTCTGTGCAGCTCTGGAAGGATGCTGTGTCCCCTCTGCTCTCACTTATCAGCAGACCGCCCAGGCTGAAGTCTTTTAAAAACCCTGGAGAAAGATGATGCGGAGTAGAGGGGCTATGAATGAGCAAGTATGTGTGGTCCAGCTTCCAGATAAAAGATCTCTCCACAATAGCTGCCCACTCTCTCAGTATCTGAGAACACGCAGACTACTCCCCAGGCCTTTGAGGGACACTATATATGAACTGAGTGGTGACATAGCACAACCACAGGACAAGAGGTTTCTAGGCTTGTAAATAATTTACACTTGGTAGATAGACTTGTGCTGTGCGTTTTCATGGAACAATAACAGCATTGTGTCACTAATGCAGGACAGAATCACATAGAAGTCATTTTTACAGTATGTTGATAATGGCCCATATATAGTAAAAGCTGGATAAATATTAGATAGATAGATAGATAGATAGAAAGATAGATAGATAGGAGAGAGACGAAATATAAAATAGATTAAATAGATAAAATATAGATTATAGAGAGCTATGACAGATAAAAATAGTCAAAAGGTGGATTACAAAGGTTGATAGATAAAAAAATAGATAAATGGATAGCTATAAAATAGGTAGATAACTAGGTAGACATAAAAAGGCTAAATTGAAGATCATTATGCGCCAAAGTAAGAATAAGCATCTCAATTATTGCATTAAGTATTCATACAATATATATTGTATGTTAATGTGGACTAAATAGTAATAGACTCTTTGGCTATGTTACTGCCTCAGCAATGGTTAAAATGGCACTTGCACCAACTATCATATATAATGTTAACATGAGAAAAGCACAATATCCTGTATGGTGTATGTATCCATTATTTTATGTCTATGTATGTATGTGATTTAGGTGATAGGCTGCATACTGGCTGATTGGTGTCTTTTTATACCAGGAGAAATGAAGAAAGCAGAACAACATATTATAACAGAATGGACTGTGCTGGTTATTTATGTTATAGTGCGACAGATGTTCTTGTTTGTGTTTTACTGTAATACAGTCACACATCTCAGCTTTATAAATATTTTGTATGTTATAGGTATATGTGTAATTAAATGACCAATTTATGAGATACTAATAAATGGTTTTTATATATATATATATATATATATATATATATATATATATATATATATATATACCATTTATTCCATGTTATAGTCCCAACTGTAGTGATGCCTTTGTCATTTGTCATTCATCTTGATGTCATAAAGTGTTATCGGTGTCTTATATTTGTCTGCGGTTAGACCCTTACTGTATTATCTAAAAGTCTTTCACTTTATAAATAGCACTTAATAAGAATTATACAATTTCAGAATAAAGATACAGTGATGTGATTACCATTTCCTCTTGGTTCCTGGATGACCATAACCTGTTCTGTAGTCGCCATGTCAAATGATTTTCATTATCTCAGAAGGCGACCAATACCTAATAATATGATCTAAGCCTTTAATAGTTCAATAACAATATTTGCCCAAGAAAATTAGCGGTCTCTTGCTAATAGACAGGTGATAGTCAGATGGTTGTCAGATATCTAAGGGAAGTGGGATATTCCTAACCTCCTAATATATAGGACATGTTTGGCCAGAGAATTATCAGTTGTTTCTATTCATACTATATTCCTTACTTATTAGTCAGGGCATTTGGGAATCATGTTCTACAAAACACAAAGCATTGTAAAGTGTTTGTAAGAACTAGGCTGAATAAGAGTCACCCAGATTAGATTGGTCCAAACCCTGTATATATAATTCATTATTCAATTGTAGTAGCTATCGTCTTAACCATGCTGCATTAGTGGAGCCTATATATTATTATTATCATCATCTCATCATCTGTATAACACTGATCTCTATTCTGAAATATACATACCAACCTAATATACAAAGACAGGATATAGATAAACATATACTCACAAGTACCTTATTCTAACACTTCATTACACTTCTATCAATACATTACACTTTGATAAGGATTCGAATGCCTTAATATTTACTCAATACAAAACATTAACTGTAATATTAATAAATAATACTAATGATGGTTGTTTTATATAACATATATTAATGCTGCAGTCTTTATAATGTGCCTCCTAAATCGTAAAATAATAATAATAACAACAACAACATAGCTAACCCTGTTTTTTTGTTCATGAAAGCAGACATAAAAAAAAAAATAATAATCAGGATTCATTATGTACTACCTATAATCCCCCAGTAGGTGACACTGCAGCCTATCCTGCACACAAGATAAGACCTGACCATGTAATATTTAGGTGCAATTTCTTCAAAGCAAGCCTTCCCTTGTTAATTTGTTTTGTGCCGCATTAAATACTGTCTAGGGGGTATTAAATATGAAACTTGTAATTTTCCCCTGTTACTTTCTAAAAGATTAGCCTAAAACCTAATTTGGTCATTGTTAAAATTGCATTGATAATAATAATGATAATGATAATAATCCAATGCAATGACCAAGGCAAGGATTTAAAATGACACTATTGTGAAAATTAAACATTACAATGACGCTGCATTTTAGAATTGTTCTTTGTACTGCATTCAAGAATAGGATTGTATGTTTGCTGTAGTTGGAATTGTGAGCTCACCTACTTGGGTAATGAGATAAAACAGGAAAGATGGGTTATCTTCAGAAGACACCTCTGCTGTATATGATCTGTGGATTAATTCTCCAGCAGTGCTTTACAGGCCTGTCTGCTATCAGATCAGTTATGGCTTATTTATAATACACTATACGTTCTGCTTCGATTCCATATATACATTTTTATTTTATTTGTAGCCTCTCTCATTATTGCACTAGCATCATACATGTCTATGAAGTGAGGAAAATGAAACCTAAATATCAAGATTCATTTCTCATCAGTATTGGATAGCACCGAAAAACACCCAACTTGATTCCTTTTGAATTAACTGAATCATATTTTTTTTTCAATATCGCCTATCACCATGGCAACGGCGAGCTGTCAGTTCAGTTTTTGACATTTTTCTCATTTGGTAAGATTTCAGACTTGCCATCCTCCCTGCCAACATGTCATGAACAAGAGAAAAAAAAATGCATGAAAAATCTAATGGGTGTCTGGTCTGATTGTCCTCACTCGTGGCAGGAAAGACAAAACTGATGAATTGTGAAATATATTCAGAAGGATTCACAAAAAAAAATAAAAAAGCCCAAATGTCTGGGACCCCCTCCGTCCTCACAAACACCTCCTCATTCTCTTCTTGTTCTGCTTGATGCACCAAACACGCTGCCTATGACACTTAGGTTTGTAGAAATTTGAGATTAACAGTTGTACATTTGCCCTACGCCCTGCTATATTTTATATCTGTCATTAACTTATCCAGGATCATACCATAAGGCCTATGAAATAACTGAAGGAGATTTTACCCTCAGACTATCACAGATGACCAGTACAGCAATAATTATTCTTTATACCATATTACAATTTTTTTTCCATTTTATATTTTTTGTAATCTTTATACAGCACTTAGTAGTCATGGTTGTGATATGACCACTAAGTTTACATATATCATAGGTTTTATATATATATATATATATTTATATATATCTCAATGTGAGGCCAGTATTTATTGTTATTCAGCAACATGATGTGTATCTAATATTCTGCTTAATAATAAAAAGCTTAAAAAAACAATATATATATTTTTATAGGAATTGTGTGCCTTATTAATAAATGAGGCTTTAATCACAAATCCTTGTAATATTTATAATGCAACATTATCCAAAGATAACACAGTCACTGCTTCGGATATGGTTCTATGGTTTTGGTTGAGCTGGGAATGGGATTTTCCACTTACATATATATTGTCCTTTTTTTTATTTACAGTTTTAGGCAGAATGGAAGACTCGTATCAGCAAATTATTTGATAAGCAGCTGCAGTCTTCAGATTTTTTTTAACTAATAGGTGACAGCCCCAAACCCCTGCAGTGCTCTGTATGCGCCTTTTTACATTACAGATGATGTTACTTCAGCCCTTAAAAATCAAACAAATAAAAAAAAATGCTTTTTAAGAAAAGGAGATGCCAAGCTCCCCCTCCTCCCTCCTTACTTCCAGTTCTCTTAACAGAGTGTATGTGGTGCTTCTAATATAGTTCTACTAAATTGTATATGGTGGTAGATAATACAACAAAAATAAATATCAGCATTTTTTTTCTTCTTCTTTATTTTTAGCCTGACATGTTTCCTTAATCAAAGTTAGCATAAAATATACCAAATGCAGTAAAAACACAAACTGGTGTGCAATGAAAAAAAAAAAAGATTATTTGTTTCTATATTACAAAATATACTACACAATGTAATACATATTTTTTATTTTTATAATGCTGTTAATGTCAGGATTGCGAGCTATCTACTTTTTCAAGGCCTGGAGATTGGGAGATGCATAACATTTCCTAATCAACACCATAACAAAAGCCTTAGGAACTTCCTTTGGAAGACCCTTCATGTGTATATGGACGCACATGGACCGAGCAATAATATATGGGTGTAAAATAAGATTAATTTTACTAATCATCCATACTCTGCTCCCCTCACAGATTATCCCATGCCCTTAAGTCATTGGCTTATAGAAAATATTCCATAGGCTCCATACAATATTGAAAATTCTAGCATGTCATTTATATTCAGCTAAAGTCAAGCATATAAATATTAAAATGCTGGAGAGAGAGTCATCGTGCAAATATTGAACAGCAGTGAAGTGCATGCAGTTCTTTATTTTTCTAAATGTAGATTTTTCAAAAATATTTATATTTTACAATTAAAAAAAAAAGTGAAAATATTAGAGCAACCTGATCATTTCTGCAGAAATAAGCAGCACTCTCAATATGTATGCACTCCAGTATTATTCATTTCTAAAATAAAAGAAACAGTCACAAAACCAGAACTAATATATATATATATATATATATATATATATATATATATATATATATATATATATAGTTCAGTCACTAAAACCACTGACAAGTAAGGTGAACATTGATCATCTTGTGACAATGTTTTTAAGGGGTGCGAGGCAGCAAGTGAACACCCAGTTCTTAAAGTTGATGTGTTAAGAGCAGGAAAAAACGGGCAAGCATAAGGATCTGAGTGACTTTGATAAGGACTTAATGGTGATACCTAGACAGGTAGGTTGGAGTTTCAAAATGGCAAGTAATGTGAAGTGTTCCCAGTATGCAGTGGTTAGCAACGACCAAATGGGATCCTAGGAAAGAGAAATGGTGTACTGGTAATAGGGTCATATGCGCAGTCAGAGCAAAGATTAGACAATCTGTCCATGTCCACCAAAGAGCTACAGCAGCAAAAACGTAATGTTGGTTATGATAAAAAGATGGAAGTGCAAGGCTAGATTCACTGCTGCGAGTATGTAAATGCCGGCCCCCTTAACCCCCACCACCTGGAACATACTTTACCTGATCCGCACTCTGGCTGCATCTGAGGCTCTCGGTCCCCATAGGTCCTGCTCAGCCAATCAGTGCATGGCCCCGCTTTAGTCTCTGATTGGCTGGGCGGGACCTCCAGGACTGGGAGCCTCAGATGTAGCCAGAGTATAGACCAGGTAAAGTATGCTCCGCACGACGGGGGATTAAGGGGGCCAGCATTTACATACAGCGGGATGACCGTGTGCACAGAAGCAATGCTGGGTGTCAATCATAGCTGGGCACCCACCACAACTTAATCTTATATATTCTGGAGTCTGTAGCATGCATAGGGCCAACAGAGGAAGAAATCTCACCACTGGGGCTCTGCCAAGCGATTGCCAATGGTAGCCATGGACACCAGAGGCCTCACTGAAGCCTTCTATGTCCTGGCTACAGAAGTCTAGAGAAGAGTATGATCTGCTATCCCCCTATGCAGATCAGCACTGCAGTGTATTATACCTGTCATCACACATTCAAATAGTGAAGTCCCCTAGGTGGAATAGTGAAGTCTCCTAGGTGGAATAGTGAAGTCCCCTAGGTGGAATAGTGAAGTCCCCTAGGTGGAATAGTGAAGTCTCCTAGGTGGAATAGTGAAGCCTCCTAGGTGGAATAGTGAAGTCCCCTAGGTAGAATAGTGAAGTCCCCTAGGTGGAATAGTGAAGTCCCCTAGGTGGAATAGTGAAGTCTCCTAGGTGGAATAGTAAAGTCCCCTAGGTGGAATAGTGAAGTCCCCTAGGTGGAATAGTGAAGTCCCCTAGGTAGAAAAGTGAAGTCCCCTAGGTGGAATAGTGAAATCCCCTAGGCGGAAAAGTGAAGTCTCCTAGGTGGAATAGTGAAGTCCCCTAGGTGGAATAATGAAGTCTCCTAGGTGGAATAGTGAAGTCTCCTAGGTGGAAAAGTGAAGTCTCCTAGGTGGAATAGTGAAGTCTCCTAGGTGGTATAGTGCAGTCCCCTAGGTGGAAAAGTCTCCAAGTGCAAATAGTAAACGTGTAACAATGCTAGTAAAAAATTAAGACAATTTAATTCACACGGTGACCGGACAAAAAGTTAGAAAAATGCTAATGTTGCCATTTTTTAAAAGTTGTAAGAATATCGGGCAAAATTTACCACTATCCTGAAGTACAATGTCCTAAAAAAAAGTAAAATGTCCTAAAAAAATTGTCTTAGAATTGCTGGGATAAGTTAAAGCATCATGGAGCTATAACCACATAAAGTGAGACCAGTCAGATTTGAGAAAATGGCTGCGGTCCTTAAGGCCATTTGGTTTTGGTTTGGTCCCGAATGGTTTAAAATTCACCATTTATATTCCTGTTATTATATGACATTTTAAAAATTATATAATGAAATCTATATATAATATTTATTATATCAATAAACTGTTTAATGTACAGTGTAAGTCACATGATCAGATCCAATAAAAATGGCTGAAGTATATCAAGTAATTGCTAGGATGCAGTTCACATTCATTACTTCTAGGATACAGTTCACATTAACATAAATGATCTAAAACTGTAGATATTAGGGTTCACACTGATGTAGGTCCTTAGTTCTGTTCTGTTGCCATGGTGTGCTATGGTATTGGCGTAGTGTGCCATAAAATGTACATACAAGAGCAGGAACTCCTGATTCTCCTTGGACTCCCTGTTCCTGTATCTTTTGAGAGGTGATGCATACAGCCCAGTGAATGAAGGGATTGCATAGCAATGCATACATTATTGTATCTCACAGCACTAGTCCATTGTGCTTCAAAGAAGCAGAGTGCTCAGACATACTGTCTAAACCTGATGTCACACCATCAGGATCACATTGGCCCTATATATATATATATATATATATATATATATATATATATATATGGTTATGTATATACAGATGTAGCCTGTGTTAAAATAATCAAGGACGCATTTAACTCGATGTTCTAATTGACTTAACATAGCTCCCTGACACAATTGTTTATTCCTTTGGAGACTGAGCTTGTGATCCAAATCACTCTTAAACCAAAGCAAATTTTCCCATAAGAAATCATTGAAATGTAGACAATTAGTTTCACACCTAAAAATAAAGATTTTTTTTTTTATTTGGAAAAGCATGTAAAATAAACATTTAGAAACAGCTGAATATTATATAATATGAATATTATATAAGAATGAAAAAATAGCAGCAGTATGTAGATACAGGAAGGAACTGCAGATCCCCACAATTCAGTAATGTAGTTGTCAGGAATGTGCAGTAGCCTGGTGTGAACTGGGCCTGTTTTTACTTTTTGTGTGACACACTCGCTTGCTTTTAAGCCTCTTGGCAATGCAGGAGTTACACTAATCACTGCTAGCCTTGATTGCTGCAATGAGCAGTGTTGTTTGATGGACAGATACCTCTGCCTGTCCAGAACCTTGAGGATCAGAGCACTGGTCCAATAGGGATCCGGACCGCACTCTTGGTCCTCATAAATAAAAGCAGAGCCAGTCCTTCCCTGCTGGCTCTTAAGGTTCATTCCCTGATCCCAGCTACCACTGTTTATTCCTACGATCCCTATACCTAATTCCTCTGCTCGACCTTTGACTATCCGTTTGCACTCTGACTTTCTACTTGCATTGCCCGTTTGGTTCTGACCTGGCTCCCTGACTCCACTTTATTGTGTTCGTCTGTCTGTCTTGTTCTGTGCAGCACATATCCAGTACAGGGAACGTCTTCGTGGTTGCCTGCGGCTGCCTAGGGCCGATTGAGGCAAGTTGGTAGGGACAGTGGGTGGGTTCAGTATCAGGGCTCACTGTCTCATCTTGTCTTTACCTCCCAGTCCTGACAGTAGTGCAACAGCATAAAATAGAGAATCAGGGCTTCTGTCAGAGGCTGTGTGGTCACATAATAGCAATAGGGGAGGGGTGTTTGTTCAGCATGGACTAATCAGGAAGTCAGGATCTCAGAGCTGTGCAGGAGGACAGTTACAGAAACTTTTTTATACAGCGAATGGCTGTGTAAGTGCAGGCACATTATAGCAGCAGTGTGTATAGCTGAGTGTGAGTGCAGGCACATTATAGCAGCAGTGTGTATAGCTGAGTGTAAGCGCAGGCACATTATAGCAGCATTATGTAGCTGAGTTTAATTGCAGGCACATTATAACAGCAGTGTGTATAGCTGAGTGTTAGTGCAGACAGATTATAGCAGGAATGGAGAGGATGGGAAACACAAGGGCTGACAGAGACTGCAGGGAGCATTAAGGAATGAGCAGGGCATATGTGGGCACATAAACTCATCACTCTCTGTTCTGGGAGAGAGGGGTTACAGCTGTGAAGAGATTACCTCCACAGTCCTGTCCCCTTATGCAAGCCCCAGCCTGAAGTGGATCTGCTATGATTTGGTAGGTGGGGGAGACTTCCTGGGTCAGAGTACAGAGCGGTAGACCACTCTATGCAGACCATGCCTCTCCCCCCACTCACCTACCCACCTCTTAAACCAAAGCAATGCTCTTAAACCAAGTTACAATTTTGAAAAACTGTGAGCTCTTCTTGCGATTGGCTGAGCATAACTGTGCTCAGCCAATCGCGGCCGAGCAGCTGATGACGTGGCGGAGGGGGGCCGGCATGAGGGACAGCTAGAGCGGTCCATCCGGCTTCCCGAAGATGACGTCATTATCACAAGATGGCGGCCAGGGGTCAACACGAATGTGGTAAGTATAATGCACCACACTTCCGGGTATAGCATGGGTGGGGGTGACCACGGGAAAGGGGGCCATTCACATACATAACACACATTACAAAGTTGTATAACTTTGTAATGTGTACTATTTTGTGAATAAATGTTTAGCCCCGCACTGCCCCTTTAAAATAAAAGCAGGTGTGCCTCCATACCTGTGTCACAACTGGCATCACAACAGTCTACCAATTGGCTGTGGTATATCTTGACCAACCACCACCGTAGTGGCATCACTCAGCCCCATCTGGCAATTGAACGGTCATCTACATGCGGGCACTATATATATATATATATATATATATATATATATATATATATAATTTTATCTTACCTTTTTTATTTTATATACCTATTTTACCTATTTTATTTTATATAGAAAATATAAAAATAAGAATAAAAAAAATTGAACATACTGAATATATGTTTCTGACAGAAAGAGTTGTACACATTCATTACATGGTTGGAGGGTAAATTGAAATCTAGACATCAATGAGCTCTTTTGCCAGACTTGGATTCTGCTGGTATGATTTTCTTCTATGTAGATTGTGCTCATTTTACAATAGAGGGAAACATGTGCACCTGTACAAATGGGCCATCTCAGGTGCTCGGTTTACTGATTGTAAGTAAATCTAAGTGTCCTTCTATTTGATGTTACTTTGCAGCATAAGGCCTAACCCCAAGTAGGGAAATGAAGAGGAAATAAAATAGGAATGGTGTTTTTTGTTACGGCATGGTTCATTCTTTGTTGCTTCCAGACAGGGCTGCCCTTAGGTTGCATTACTCATCTGTGCTGAAAGGAGTGTCACTGATGGTCATCACAAATCTTAATATTAATTGTATAGCAGCATTGACATTGGACATTGCTATTATATTGCTGATGCAGCTGTTATTCGGTCAAAAAATTTTGGCATTGCGTGAGTGGTATATGATGGTATTTAATGAGAGATTTTGTACCACTCAGTATACTATTTATTCAGAGTATAATATAGCTTTATTATTTAGTGGCCCTAATTTATAGCATTACAAAGCTCATTGTTCTATCTATCTATCTATCTATCTATCTATCTATCCAAGAGTATCTCGCTGTATAAAAGGTATATCATCTATATCATAAAAATGAAAGTCTGTCTGTCTGTCTATCTGTCTACCTGTCTGTCTGTCCCATATAGACTTTCAAACGCCTGAACCGTTTGACCCCAAATTTGGAACACAGATACATTGGGTGCCCGGAAAGGTTACAGCAAAGGTCCCGTCCTTGCCAGATGTACAGGAGAGGAGGGGGATGCGGAAGAGCGCCCCATAGAAATTAATGGGAAAATCTCCACACTGCACACACAGGTGATATAATTAGCTGCAGCTGCCCAGCAGTATATGACAGTTCGAAGCCTTAGCAACCAATAGGATTACTACTTTCATTTTCACAGGGAGCTGTGATTGCTAGGGCCAGCTGCCTCACAACATCCACAGAAATAACTGGTAGACCCCCTACTCCATCTATACAGTACAGGTATACAGGACCCCCTACTCCATGTACACAGTACATGTATACAGGACCCCCTACTCTATCTATACAGTACAAGTATACAGGACCCCCTACTCTATATATACAGTACATGTATACAGGACCCCCTACTCCATCTATACAGTACAAGTATACAGGGCCCCCTACTCCATATATACAGTACATGTATATACAGGGCACTTCAGGTATACAGGACCCCCTACTCCAACTATACAGTACATGTATACAGGACCCCCTACTCCATCTATACAGTGCATGTATATACAGGGCACTACAGGTATACAGGACCCCCTACTCCATCTATACAGTACACGTATACAGGACCCCCTACTCCATCTATACAGTACATGTATACAGGACCCCTACTCCATCTATACAGTACACGTATACAGGACCCCCTACTCCATCTATACAGTACATGTATACAGGACCCCTACTCCATCTATACAGTACATGTATACAGGACCCCCTACTCCATCTATACAGTATACAGTACATGTATACAGGGCAGTATTACCAGCTGCTGCTGCACTAACCACTAAACCTAAGGACGCCCCATCCTCACTCACTAATTAGCATCATGATAGATTGGTAGATAATCGCTCCAGAGGTCACATTTAACAAGACCATATCAGACCTGACCAATACCGCCACACTGTGACTGGATATTACTGCCATACCAGACCCTACCAATACCGCCATACTGTGACTGGATAACACTGCCATAGCAGACCTGACCAATACCATCATACTGTGACTGGATAACACTGCCATACCAGACTGTGACTGGATAACACCACCATACCAGACCTGACCAATACCGCCATACTGTGACTGGATAACACCACCATACCAGACCTGACCAATACCGCCATACTGTGACTGAATAACACCGCCATACCAGACCTGACCAATACCGCCACACTGTGACTGGATAACACTGCCACACCAGACCTGACCAATACCACCATACCGTGACTGGATAACACTGCCACACCAGACCTGACCAATACTACCATACCCCCCTTCAAAAAGACACTGGATATTCTGGCAAGTCTGAACAGGAGGTGGAAGACTAGAAAAATAAAAGAAAATAAAAAGTTGTTTCCTTCCCCCTGCTCCCTGGTGCTGCGCCCTGCAAGGTGCTGTCCTAGGCAGACTACGAGTGCCTAATGGTAAATACGACCCTGCAGGTATACAGGACCCCAAAACTATACACTACAGGTGCACGGGACCTCCACCAACTATATACGACAGGTATACAGGACCCCAAACTATACACTACAGGTATACAGGACCCCAAAACTATACACTACAGGTGCACAGGACCTCCACCAACTATATACTACAGGTATACAGGACCCCAAACTATACACTACAGGTATACAGGACCTCCACCAACTCTATACTACAGGTATACAGGCCCTCCACCGATTGTATACTACAGGTATACAGGACCCCAAACTATACACTACAGGTATACAGGACCTCCACCAACGATATACTACAGGTATACAGCACCTCCACCAACTCTATACTACAGGTATACAGGACCCAAAACTATACACTACAGGTATACAGGACCCCAAAAGTATACACTACAGGTATACAGGACCTCCATCAACTATATACTACAGGTATACAGGACCCCAAACTATACACTACAGGTATACAGGAACCCCAAACTACACACTACAGGTATACAGCAACCCCACCAACTCTATACTACAGGTATACAGGACCCCAAACTATACACTACAGGTATACAGGACCCCAAAACTATACACTACAGGTATACAGGAACTCCACCAACTATATACTACAGGTATACAGGACCCTCAAACTATACACTACCTGTATACAGGAACCCCAAATTAAATACTTCAGGTATACAAGATCTCCACCAACTCTTTAATACAGGTATACAGCACCTCCACCAACTCTATACTACAGGTATACAGGACCCCAAACTATACACTACAGGTATACAGGACCCTAAAACTATACACTACAGGTATACAGGACCCCAAACTCTATACTACAGGTATACGGGACACCACAACTATACACTATTGGTATACAGGACCTCCACCAACTATACACTACAGGTATACAGCGCCCCCACCCTCCAACTATACACTACAGATATACAGGATGGATGTTTGAAGTTTTTAGTTTATTTCTAATGTGCATAAGCTACAATTTACATAAACAGTGCAGAATTCTCGGGTATAGAGGGGCATATAGGGCTACTGGCGATTTCCTCTAAACAAAAAAAAAAAACCAAGGACATAGATTGGCCTCCTGGGCACCTCAGAATAAATCTAATTAACACACTGACACTTTATACCCGGGCAACGCCGGGTACATTTTCTAGTACTGTGTATATACCGGAAAAGTAAAAAAACAAAAACACATAAATAAAAAAATAATTATAACAAATTAAATACATAAATAGTTAAAATAAATAAATATACAAATTCCCTATCCCCCTTTATAAATAATCCCTATAAAGTACATATATTTGGTATCGCCGCGTCCGTAATTACCCCGTCTATTAACTCGTTACATTAATTATGCCGCCCAATTGATGCCATAAAAAAAATAAAAAACTAACCAAAATTAAAAAATTTTGTTAATCCCGCCCCCTAAATAATATAGAAAAAAAGCTATCAAAACGACACATATATCCAAAAGATGTACCACTAAAAATGTCAGCTTATGCTGCAAAAAAAAATCAGCAATATGCAAGACACAAACAGTATTTATAGTATAAATGCCATAAACTATATCAAAAGCTATATAAAATGAATATTACTGTAATCGTGCAGACCTGACGAATAACAATAACATGTTATATGTGACATATAGTAAATGGCGTACAAAAATGATGAAAAATAGCTGCTAAATTGTGTTTTTTATTCGTACCACCTCATTAAAAAATAAAATAAATATTGATCAGAGTTTCAGATGTCCCCCAGAATGGTACGGATGGAAACGTCAACTTGTCTTACACAAATATTTTGGTGCCGCAAGGCCTCTGTGACATGGTGTAATGGCTAAAAAAACCTGAAATAAAAAAAGACCCTAAAAATACTCAAGGCTTTTGTCATGTCTGAGGCCTGTGGTTGAGTCAGGGGACGTACTGCGGCCACATTTGGGGAATTTCTAGAAACATTGAAACATGGGGAATAAATAATGAGTTCTATTTCTCATTTAGTATTTGCTGTGTTAGAGTAAAAAATTATTTAAAATGGAATATCTGCCCAAAAAATGAAAATGTTAAATTTCCCCTCCAACTTGCTTAAATTTCTGCGAAACACCTAAAGGGTTAATAAACTTATCAAATGTTACTTTGAATACTTTGAGGGGTGCAGTTTTTACAGTGCAGGGATTTATGGGGGTAACTAACATACAGGCCCCACAAGTCCACTTCAGAACTGAATTAGATTTTTCCTGAAACTTTGAAAAATCGCTGCAAATTTTAAAGCCCTCTAACATCCCAACAAGTAAAAGGACATTCACCAAATGACGTCACCATAGAGTAGACAGGTTGTAGCTGTTGCAGTAATAATTAGTTCATGTGGCATGACTATTTTTCTTAGAAAAATAATTTTGAATATAAAGGTTTATAAATTTTTCAAATTTTTGCGCAAATGTGTTTTTTTTTTTTTTTACAAAAAACTACTGTGTATCAACCAAAGTATACCACAAACATAAAGAGGAATATGTCATGAAAAACAATCTCAGAATAACCGCAATAGTTAAAAGCATTGCAGAGTTATCACTGCATAAAGAGAGCCAAGTCAGATTGGCAAAATAGGCCCTGGGCATTAAGGCTAAAACAGGCTGCGGAGGCAAGGGGATAATGCTTAGAAATAACAGCCATTATTTGCCATTAAATGAACGGCCATCCACTCAATTTCAACAGTGTGTGAACATAGCCTTTCTGTGCTTTCAATACATTTATGGTTTTGGTTAAAAAATACTGAGCAAAAATACTGTGTGGGAACATAGCCTTAGGCTATGTTCACACACAGTATTTTTGTTCAGTATTTTGGTCCTAATATTGCAACAAAAAACAGGAGTGAATTGAAAACACAGGCTATGTTCACACACTGATGAAATTGAGTATACGGCCGCCATTTAATGGCAAATAATTGGCTTTATTTTAAAACATTGTCCGTTGTTATGAAATAATGGCCATTATTTGTCATAAAATGACGGCCATCCACTAAATTTCAGCAGTGTTTGAACATAGCCTTTCTGTGTTTTTAATCCACTTCTGGCTTTAGTTGCAATATGAGGACCAAAATACTGAGCAAAAAAACTGTGTGTGAACACAGCCTTAGGCTATGTTCACACTGCGTATATGTCCGGCCACATATTTTCGCGGCCGGACATATACGCGGTAAACTCCGGCCGGAGATTTACGCTACTTGCGGCCGGCTACGTACGGACCGCGAACTTATGCCCGAAGTCTACTTACACTTCCCGAGCGCCCTACGTAGCGATCTGACAGCGGTCTTTTACTTGGAAATCTTCGTCTAGCCCGGGACACCCCACAGAACCTTTTGGATCGGCACAAAAAGCTGCAAAAAAAATAGAGAATACACCACTACGTACGGGACTGCATGTAACGCTACGAGCGTAAGTTACGGCATTTTTGTCCGCAAACAATGGCCTGGTTCATTTTTTACGCGGCCGCGTACGATCTGGGCGTAAGTTTGTATGTAGTGTGAACTGTGCAGCAGTACTTTGTATACTTTCCATTATACGCAAACTACGTAAGTCTCCGGCCGCTTATTCCAGAACGCGATACAGCCGGAAACTTACGTAGTGTGAACATAGCCTTAAAGTGTAAATGTTACAAAACTCTGGAAAATTGCAGTTTGACTAGCATAAAATGCAATGAAAAAAAACAAAAAGCTCCAGAAACACTAAATCTGAAAAATGAAAACAAAAAGCTTTAGAAACACTAAACTAAAAAGTGTATAAAAATACTGAAAATGAAATTTGATGCTACTCTTGTCCATTGGTCATGTATGTTTGGTATTGCAGTTTGGCCACTTTGAGGAAAATAGGACAAGTATTTGATGTGCTTTGAAAACAGGACCTAGCTTCATTTTGCAGGCTTTTTGGAGTAGGCTTGAAATGTAAGCTCTATTCTAAAAATAAGCCCTAGTTAGAGTCAGCTGACTAGATTCTTGACATTGGGTGGCTGCACATCAGCCAATCAGTGCCAGACTTGTTATGCTCCGCCCCCACCTGCTCAATACAAGCTGCAGGGGAGGCAGGAGTGGGAAGAAGATGGGCAATGTAAGGGTCCTATTACACAGGCCGACTACAGCCCGATCATTTTAGTAATAAAGCGCCAATTTACTAGATCAGCGCCAGTTTACTGGCCCTTTTAGGGTCCATTTTAACAGAAAGATTATCTGACAGATTATCTGCCAAAGATTTGAAGCCAAAGCCAGAAACAGACTGTAAACAGAGATCAGGTCATAAAGGAAAGCCTGAGATTTTTTTTTCTCTCTTCAAATCCATTTCTGGCTTTGGCGGAAAAAAATCTGTCAGATAATGTCAGACATCTTTTGGTGTAATAGGGCCCTTAGACGGCCCAAACACCTGACACATTACCTCTCCCGGTCTTCTGTCCTGTGTTCCACAGTTCCTGGTCCCGATGCGGAGCGAAGCTGAGGAACACAGAAGGGAAGACCGGTAGCGGGGAGAAGTAAGGTGTCATGTGTTGGAATCGTTGGCCACGCAACGCTATTACATGTAGTGATGTGCGGTTGGCATCCAGCGATTTTAGATCCAAACCTAAAACAACGATCAGCCGTTCATCGTTGTTTACATGGTAGACTTGATAGCAAAAGCTACCAGTATAGTTAGAGAATAGAGATGAGCGAACCGGGTTCGGGTTCGAGTCGATCCAAACTCGAACGTTCGGCATTTGATTAGTGGTGGCTGCTGAACTTGGATAAAGCTCTAAGGTTGTCTGGAAAACATGGATACAGCCAATGACTATATCCATGATTTCCACATAGCCTTAGGGCTTTATCCAAGTTCAGCAGCCACCGCTAATCAAATGCCAAAAGTTCGGGTTCGGATCGACTCGAGCATGCTCGAGGTTCGCTAATCTCTATTAGAGAAGTATTAGTGACTTGTGGAGATTCATACCACATATACCTTTGTGGCCATGTAGCTGCAGCTTCATGTCATCCTGTATATTATGGTATATACATCCACAATGTGCTGGTTACCACATACATCCCCTACTTATGCAGCAATAATCATTCATACATTCTGCCACCCATAACTGGGCATTTGCTACACAGACCACAGACCAATACCGCCATACTGTGACTGGTAACACCGCCATACCAGACCTGACCAATACCACCATACTGTGACTGGATAACACTGCCATACCAGACCTGCCCAATACCGCCATACTGTGACTGGTAACACCGCCATACCAGACCTGACCAATAACACCACACTATGACTGGATAACACTGCCATACCAGACCTGACCAATACCACCATACTGTGACTGGATAACACTGCCATACCAGACTGTGACTGGATAACACCGCCATACCAGACCTGACCAATACCGCCATACTGTGACTAGATAACACCGCCATACCAGACCTGACCAATACCGCCATACTGTGACTGGATAACACCGCCATACCAGACCTGACCAATACCGCCATACTGTGACTGGATAACACTGCCATACCAAACCTGACCAATACCACCATACTGTGACTGGATAACACTGCCATACCAGACCTGACCAATACCGCCACACTGTGACTGGATAACAACTTCATACCAGACCTGACCAATACCCCCATACTGTCACTGGTAACACCGCCATACCAGACCTGACCAATACCACCATACTGTGACTGGATAACACTGCCATACCAGACCTGACCAATACCACCATACTGTGACTGGTAACACCGATATACCAGACCTGACCAATACCGCCACACTGTGACTGGATAACACTGCCACACCAGACCTGACCAATACCGCCATACCGTGACAGGATAACACTGCCACACCAGACCTGACCAATACTACCATACCCCCCTTCAAAAAGACACTGGATATTCTGGAAAGTCTGAACAGGAGGTGGAAGACTAGAAAAATAAAAAAAAATAAAAAGTTGTTTCCTTTCCCCTGCTCCCTGATGCTGCGTCCATGCAAGGTGCTGTCCTAAGCAGACCACGAGTGCCTTATGGTAAATACGACCCTGCAGGTATACAGGACCCCAAAACTATACACTACAGGTGCACGGGACCTCCACCAACTATATACAACAGGTATACAGGACCCCAAACTATACACTACAGGTATACAGGCCCTCCACCGATTATATACTACAGGTATACAGGACCATAAACTACACACTACAGGTATACAGGACCTCCACCAACGATATACTACAGGTATACAGCACCCCCACCAACTCTATACTACAGGTATACAGGACCCAAAACTATACACTACAGGTATACAGGACCCCAAAAGTATACACTACAGGTATACATGACCTCCATCAACTATATACTACAGGTATACAGGACCCCAAACTATACACTACAGGTATACAGGAACCCCAAACTACACACTACAGGTATACAGCACCCCCACCAACTCTATACTACAGGTATACAGGACCTCAAACTATACACTACAGGTATACAGGACCCCAAAACTATACACTACAGGTATACAGGAACTCCACCAACTATATACTACAGGTATACAGGACCCTCAAACTATACACTACCTGTATACAGGATTCCCAAACTAAATACTTCAGGTATACAAGATCTCCACCAACTCTTTACTACAGGTATACAGCACCTCCACCAACTCTATACTACAGGTATACAGGACCCCAAACTATACACTACAGGTATACAGGACCCCAAACTCTACACTACAGGTATACGGGACACCACAACTATACACTATAGGTATACAGGACCTCCACCAACTATACACTACAGGTATACAGGACCCCAAAACTATACACTACAGGTATACAGCGCCCCCACCCTCCAACTATACACTACAGGTATACAGGACGGATGTTTGAAGTTTTTAGTTTATTTCTAATGTGCATAAGCTACAATTTACATAAACAGTGCAGAACTGTCAGGTATATAGGGGCATATAGGGCTACTGGCGATTTCCCCTTAAACAAAAAAAAAACAAGGACATAGATTGGCCTCCTGGGCACCTTAGAATAAATCTAATTAACACACTGACACTTTATACCCAGGCAGCGCCGGGTACAATTTCTAGTAAGGTATAAAAATCAGCGACATTTCTGCCCCATGACAGAGCCTTTCTCAAGCCCAAGGCTCTGTGATAGGGCAGAAATATAGCTGTTTTTTATACCTTATGGAATAAATCCTCAGCTTGCTACCACCCAGTTCAGAATTTGAAACAGCAGTGCAGCTCTTCTGTGATATATCTATCTATCTATCTATCTATCTATGATTAAGAGTGGCACTACAAGTTCCAGCGAGTGGGTGCCTGTAGACAGTCTGTGACCAAAGACTTCCGATAACTATGTACATACGATGATCCACAGCACTCCAGTTCAGTGAAGAAAACCGAATTTAATGTGAATTAAACAGTAACATAATTCAACACAGCAAAAATCGCACAACGTTTTGGCGGTGCTCCCGCACTTGAAAATGGCGGGAGCACCGCCAAAAAATTGTGCGATTTTTGCTGTGTTGCATTATGTTACTGTTTAATTCACATTAAATTCGGTTTTCTTCACTGAACTGGAGTGCTGTGGATCATCGTATGTACATATCTATCTATTGGCTGAGCACAGTTATGCTCAGCCAATCGCGGCTGAGCAGCTGATGACGCAGCAGAGGGGGGCCGGCATGAGGGACGGCTGGAGCAGTTCGGCCAGCCTCCCGAAGATGTCGTCATTGTCACAAGATGGCGGCTGGGGGTCGACACGAATGCGGTGAGTTTAATGCACCACACTTCCGGAGTGGGGGGGCACGGGGAAGGGGACCATTCACATACATAACATACATTACAAAGTTGTATAACTCTGTAATGTGTGTTATTTTGTGAATAATTGTTTAGTGCCGCACTACCCCTTGAAGTGTCTCAAAGGGTTATTGTGTTTGTGTGCACCAGAATCTGTGAACCAGTAGGATCCCCTCTAAAGAAGAGATGTAGTCTTAGTCAGTATCCTGCATGGGTAGGACGCAGGACAGTGTTCCCTTAGTGCCTATACCCTCAGGAGAGGACTAGCCGAAAGACAACCTCAACCCATGTTGTGGATTAGGAGAAACAACATTGCAGGACAGTATTCACTAAAGAGTCAAAGAGCTAGGAACTGGTCCAGGTGGAGCAAAGTTACTGTAACAGTCTATGAACTCCATCTCGCAGCGTACGTGTCAGCCAGGGAACCAAAACCACAGGGAAAAAGGGTACAACCGGCCTTACTCCTTAAAAGCCACCAGGCACTGGCGTCCACCAGGCACTGACGTCACATGACAAAACCATAAGGTCCGGCTGTATCTCTGCCATCCACCACAGGAGTGGCGTCACACTTCCATCTAGCAAGTGACCGGCCGTCCCACTGCTATAACACCATCCGGGGACTCACAACATAGACAATTGGTGGATTGTCTGCATATAGGTAATGATTTGCTGTTATGTAAAGTTGTCCGCCAGCAGTATGATTTACAGAACCCAAGATACAGATACATTGATACAACAGCTTCCTGCCCATACTGAGCATGATCTTTTACTGTAGTAAAATTAACTTTTAAGAACTGGTCTTGGACTTACAGGCTGTGTTCCCACTATGGGATCACAGTGGGAAAAGGCGGTCACCTTGTAATATTGATAGATTATTTACGGCCGCCAATATTACCAGATGACCGCCTTTTCCTGCTTTGATCCCATAGTGAGAGCATAGCCTTAGAATGGGTTTAATGGAACATCTAATATAACTGATCTCATTAAAGGAAAGATGGAAAAAAATACTGTTGGAAGAAAAAAAAACATAATTCTTGCTGAAAGATCTTGGTCAACGAATAGGTATTTGCAGCATGTATTTAGATGGTTCTAGTAGTAGGTAATAGGTCAACATTTGCCATTTATCAGGTGAGATTTTACTAAGTTGGAGGCTCCCATTTGAGTATACCATGATTAATTTATCTGCAGCGCTGTGGTAAATAGATATGGAGAAACTTTTAGCATAAGTGGCTGCGTAATGGGATACACTCCTTTTAAATGAGTTATCCAGCGAAAATCTTTTCCTTTCAAATCAGCTGGTTTCAGAAAGTTATATAGATTTGTAATTTACTTCTATTTAAAAATCTTATGTCTTCCTATACTTATCAGCTGCTGTATGTTCTGCAGGAAGTGGTGTATTCTTTTCAGTCTGACACATTGCTCTCTGCTGACATCTCTGTCCAAGACAGGAACTCTCCAGCGCAGCAGCAAATCCCCATAGAAAACCTCTCCTGCTCTGGACTGTTCCTGTCTCAGACAGAGATATCAGCGGAGAGCACTTGGTCAGACTGAAAAGAAAAAAAATTATCATTGTTGTTCTGGCCACATTGTACTGAAGCAGATTACAGTTAGTGGCTGTGCAGTGGTAGCAATATATAAAGTGGTCAAATGTTCAACAAGTAGCCAAAGCCAAATATTGGTAAAAATTGTTGTGCAACTCAACAGACCAGACAGTAGATGCAATGAATTTCTACAGCATGCATTAATCCTAGAGCTCTGCTTTAGCAATGAGACCCTCAAAGAAACAGTCACTATAACCTAGCAGGAAAAAGTTTTTTTATACGCAACACTAGTCACCTAGGCAACCCTGGCAACAGGAGGTTAATTAAAATGGGATAGACTTTTCCAGGCCTGTGAGGTAGAACTGATGTACACATATGGCTTAGACAGGCATGTAGAATTCTCAGTAAGGCTACAATTATTACATCTCTAAAAGGTGTATGAGAAGCAACAGGATAGTCGTAAGACCCGATATTAAGCTCTATGCAGATGTCCTCATGGGGAAGGAAGGCAGCAGCTTTAACCAACTTTGTGCTACTGAAATGTAATGTACAACTATATGGGAAGATCTCACAAAACATGTTCCAGTGGTTAAAAACCACAATCTTGTGCATTCAAGCTCCAAAAATATGTACCAGTAATAAAAGGGTTAAAGTTTTTGTTTCTAGTTGTGATCATCCACAGGCCTTGGGTGATCAAATAGGTATCCAGACATTGAATTAAGACCGATTAATAAATCTTAATGATAATTAACCCTAGTACTTGTAATTACCAAACCAGAATGCAGGGATGGATGGGGAGCTTACTGGACCCTTAGGCCATAATGGTCATGGACCACTTACCAACCTCCATAGTTATATTACACTTGAGCATTTATCTTATGTATCTCCTGTGGGTTTTTTTTTTGCAGACTTTGCACTTT
This sequence comes from Dendropsophus ebraccatus, assembly GCF_027789765.1. Lineage (NCBI taxonomy): Eukaryota > Metazoa > Chordata > Amphibia > Anura > Hylidae > Dendropsophus > Dendropsophus ebraccatus. Next base: position 79,079,379 of record NC_091457.1, read on the forward strand.
TACTTTAATGCATTTTGCTCAAGGGCAGCGGGCCACTTCTGGCCATGGGCTGCCGAGTGCTGCCCTAATGCCTGAATTGACTGCCTGTGTCTGCTGAAGGAGCGTAATTGAAGCACTTGGGCTACAATGCAAATTTTGTAACAGGGGCAATATTTCTTAAGCATCATTTATTATACAGATAGGGCATATGGGGCAGAGACCTTTAGGACCCCCTTTGGGCTCTATCACCCAAATTTAACAGCATCTACAGCACCCTCTATAGTTATGCCCATAGCCTGAGTAATTGCATCTATACTCATCTAAAATCCATATTCAGTGTTCACATATATATATAGTTATAGCCCAGTTACACATACATTTAGCATTTATTATGATGGGTTGCCACATATATCAGGCATCGGCATTAATGTGTCACTGGTGAAATATTAGGTTCAGAATTAATCTAAACCATGGCCAGAAGTATGTGCGGTTCTGAAATGTATTCTGCTCTGTTCTCTACCATTGCCCATTCCTAAGGTATTAGCATGAAGTAAGCACAGTTTCCATTACATGTTCCAAGGACCGATTAAAACTATAATATCATATTCATGACTCCTGGTAACCACTGATCAATAAAACATTACACTCCTGGGGGTCATTTAAAGAGTGCAGAGCAGACAGCAGTACAAAGCTTTCAGACTCAGTTTGCTGCAGAAATCCGCTCAGAACACTGGCCGTTCCCCAGTATAGGAGAAGCAGAAGGCCATTGTGTGATCTGAAAAGACATTCTCTACCCATCACCTACACTCACTAAACAAAAAGATATCCATCTGAATGTGTCTCCTCTAGACCAAATTTAATAATTAACTACTTGTAATTGGTGCATAGATGGTAACTGCAATGACACATCTTAAAATACACATAATAGGCAGAAGAGGTCTGTAATGCTACACTTAAGTGAAAGAAATGGCCATCATAAATAGTATTTACACCTATATTATAATTATTGCATTCATGTATAACTATAAAGTAATGTTTTCTGCTTGTCATGGTTCAGAATTTCAGGAATATCACATTCAAAGTTTTTTAGTCAGGGCCAATTGTAGTTTTTTTGCTGCCTTAGGCAAAACCTGAAATGGGGCCACCCATAGTGCCCACACCACTCCATCACTCCATCACTCCCCTTCCCTAGCCTATTAAAAATCATAAGTAAGCAAGGTGTGTCTGCAAATTATTAAAGACACAAATGGGACGAAGATTCAACCAACAGTTATATCATATATTATATTAAAGGGTAACTATCATTTTGTGCTGGTGGCAGGATATGCTGTAAAAATCCTGCCAGTACCCTGTCTGTTCAGGCACGGGCCAGAGATAAAATTCTTCTGGAAACACTGGTGACTGAAATTAGTCAAAGGTGTTTCTAGAAGACCTCTGGCGTGTCCAAACAGAGAACATAGTGGCAGCAGTGGCTCAGGGAAGAAACAGAGTGCTGCACATCACACCTATGGCTGATACTAGTGCCGCTTGGCTAAATAAAAAACACATCAGAATTTTGTGTATGAATTGATCAAGCCATACTGCCCCATGTACCTCGTGCCGGTATCTGATACACATGGGTCCCTACACTAAGTCCACACCGTGCCAGTCAGTGGCCACCAACCCCGCAGGCACGCACAGCCAGGGAACGGGGGCCATGGGACGGCCCTGCGACCCCCATGCCACAGGACCAGACCCAAAAACACCACACCAGAACCCGGCCAGCACCGCCGGCGGAGAAGGTCGCCCCCAAGCAGCACAAGTCTGGATAAGGTATTGCGCTCACCATAGCTGCAGCAAACAGAATGGGAAAAAAACAGGAGGGATTAAAACCATGTGCACTCAGGTGTCTCCTGCTAATTGCGGTCATGTGGGTCTCACCAGGAGGAGTGCAATACACGGAGAAAAGAGAGAAACAAAATGTGGCTCAATAGTGGCAGCAGTGTTACAAAGTATCCTCCCACCTTAATGGGGTGGCCCCATCTCCCTACCTTCTGCTCGGTCCCGCTGCTTCCCTCTTTTACTGTGCTCGGCTTTGCTGTGTCTCCTTCTTATGTTACACATGTCTCCAGGGACAATCCAAGCCCTGGAGACATGTGGGATGTTAGAGGGAGACATAATATAAGTAAAAACATACATACAGTACCAGCTCCTGACTACTAATCCCTTCACTACCCCACCAGTGCTATCATAGCTGATAGTGGAAGCCGTGATCCAAGGCTACCGCTGTCAACATGATAGTGTGAATGAGGGACAAACTTCTTTCTTTTGTATTTCCCACCACCTAACAAATGTTTAGGTGATGGGAATACCTCTTTAAGGACATATGTTTTTTTTCTGGGTTTGGTTTTCAGATTGCAGACTTCTTTCACTGGAAGGTTGCGTTTCCATGTATACATCCCACACTGGCTGAAGTTTGTGCCTGGGCCCCATTCTAGTTAATAGGGCTCATACACAGAGCTCGGCTGGTGTGGGACATACCCAGGGAAATGTGATCTTCCTAAATCATCTGTGGCTGCCCGTCGTTTTTCCCTGGTCTTTACGGTAATAGTGACCCTTTAAAGTTCTAATTAGGTATGCAAAATATCATTCCTAAAATCTAGGGGTGTAGTTTTCATTGCTAACCTCTACATGTGTCAGTCACCAAATGTAATAAAATAGTTTGCATTGCTTCTGAGATGCAGGAATACTGATAAGGATACTTGGCAATGCACAAGTGCCCTCTTTGGGAACAGTCATAAATAATTGCTTGATATGGTAATGCTCCTGTAAGCACAATGCAGGTATTCTATACAATTAATTGCTTTACCTATACATTTATTAATGTTTTAATTTCATGTCCCAGCTGAGGTCCTGCTGCGAAATACCTCAACAATTACTTGTTTATGGGTGAAGTGGCTCGGGTTGCCAGACTATCTTTCTCTAGTGCAAAAGCAGTAGTATTTCATTCTGCTGGGTATACACACTTGTTATTTCAAAAATAATCACCAAAGCAGCAACTGAACACAAGGCAGAAAGCCTCAGCGGCCATAAATGTTTTTTTTTTGTCCTATTGACTTTTTATGTTTGAACTCAATTAATGTAAGCATAAACAAATTAAGCTTGATTACTCCTGGCTGCCTCGCAAGCATTGAGGCCTCACCATCCGTATGGCTACTTTGGGCAAAGTCATAAGCACAGCGTTTTCTGTTTTCCTTCATCCTCCTCCCAGGGAGCAGAATTTCAATGCAGTTTTCCATTAAATAAGCCATTGTAATCATGTTGTGTTAATAGAAGAGGTAAAATTGCCTCTCCTTTTACAAGACATTAGAGCAAAGCTGCATTATTAAACTTTTCTCGTGGACAGGGCATTTAAAATATATTCTCAATGGCTGACGTAAGATATTTCATTACTGCTGACAGCTTTTCAGTCCTTAATAGGCTGTTCGCTACTGGGGTAGAAATTTGCAGACTTTTTTTTTTCTCATTGAGTTAGACAGTAACATGATAAGTAAAACATGATATAAAGAATCGGTGTACTTGCAGAATAAAGCTGTCACCGTGTCTCTGTTAATCTGACTAATTACTGATGTTAAAATAAAAGGCGTCTATGGAAAACTTGTATTTTCTAAAGCTAACATATTCGAGTAAGCATAGGTGGAACTAGAAGTATGAGAATGCCTTAGGCCTGGTCAGAATGCACAAAGATTCTGTTAAGCCAATCATATTAGATCATTAGATTTTTTTTTCATGTCCTCTTAAAGTATTCCATTACACCAAAACACTGACAGACTGACTGAGGACCCATTTCTACTTGGCCATTTGGCTCAGTTTCCCTTTGGTTTGGTAGTAGAATGCTGGAGGGAAACCGATTGCAGAAATAATCCCATTGTTGTCACTAAGATCATTTAAGGTATCCAGTGTGCCAGTGGGGACACCGGACCTGTCCGATCACCATATATTAGAAGAAATCTTGCACTGTTTTTGTGGAAGGCCGGGCCATGTATGTGTGGGGTAGCTTGTGCAGTGTTGTGGCGGCTCTGTGGGCATAAGGTCACCTGGGCACTTGTCATGGTTGCCTAGAGTGGTGTTGAAACCCACCCCTGGAAAATGGGCGCTGCTTTCCAGGGTTTCAGATAATCCAAGTATAGTATGGTACCGTGTTAGCCAGAAAAATCCATATCATGGTAAATTCTTGTAATCAAAGTATTTTAGGAGTGATACCTTTATTGGCCAACAAAAAATTGTCAAGCCTAGTGTATTGGTGTGAGTGCAGAAAGAACAGACCAGAGTCCAACAGCTTAACCAGCATAATGTTTTTTTTTTTTTACTTCAGTGCAATACAGTAATACTTACAGGAACAGGTGCAGGTAAGAGGTAGTAGAGGTAGTTTGTATACAAGGGAAAAGTGGAGTAGAGGAGCGTCTTGAGGCCCCTGTCCAATGTAGTCATGTACTTTGATGGAATAGTGTGGTCAAGAATATACGAAGAAGATACTTGTACTCACATATCGATAGCTTTGATCTGACGACCTTATGCCCTACAGTGTCGAGATACCCATCCTGTGAGGGTAGTACAAGGTCCCGGGTCCCTTTGCTGGGCTGATCAGACTTCCCGAGGCTTTTTAAAAATAGCCGTGCATTACAGCAGGATACATAGGTGATATCTGCAGCTTTGTCCTGCTGGCTTCAGTACCTAACTCATACTTAAGGTATGCTCCCCTGTGTTGTGTAGACTGTATCCCTGGTTTGGAAAATGTGATCCTCAGAGGATGTCCTTCCTCCTGAGTGGTTCTAGCACTGCATGCTAGTGGTGCTTTACAGCATACGGCTAAGTTCAGACAACGTATATTTTAGATTAATCACGTCCATTAATTGAAAATATGCATTGCATTGAAGTCTATGGAATCCCAGCCAGAGCGTATACACTCTGTATACACTCCGGCTTGGATTCCTTGTGGCTGCACAAAAAACTGACATGTCAGTTTTGTGCAGACAATGTAAAGTGCAGCTCTGGCTGCACTTTACATTGTGTGCCATGGGTAATTGGAATGTGGGCACACAAGAATGGGCCCACATCACAATTCAAAAGTTCACCGGCTGGGATGAACTTAACTGACATCAGCTGTCCTGTGACACGGCCGTGTTACGGAACGGCCGGTGTCTTGGGTTGTTTGAACTCGGCCTTAAAATAGAAAAAAGTCCTTTGGTCCCTCACAAGGGTCCTGGCCAGAGCAAGGCCCTGGCTTTACTGCAGCAGGAACTACTCTCTGTGTGTCTTGCTCTTTCTACTGACTAAAGAAGAAGCCCCTCCCACCAGGAACTAACCTCCTTTTATAGGGGTGAACTAAACTTTCTTGTTATTGGTGGGGCTGTGTGTGAAGAGAAAGAAGAGAGTCGATATGACAAGAAAAAGAAGGAAAGAAGACCTGCACCTGTGACAGGATAAAACATGACATGTGACAAGCAACCCATTGATCCCTTCAGCTGATCTCCACATAACACATACAAAGAATACAGTAGCGGCACCTGGTAGGAAAAACTCACAGGGCAACTTCATTCCACTGTAAGAACCTGAGTGACTTATTGTGCCTAGATGCATAAAACAATGATACTGGAAAGTCAGTATATATATACACCTAAGATAAAACAGAATAATCCTAATGGCCATCAGTATTAGCAATAATGCCAAGATAGCTTCTCTGACATAGGTCACCTACACAGTTACAGTTAAAGGTGACCTTGGAAGATGTTTAAATGTAGAAGAAATGCCTTCTAGATCTGCTGTTTTCTCAAAGAGTGACATTGATTTTTTTATGTTGGAGGGCTGAATACACAGAAACCAACTTTTGATAGTTATGTCAATTAGATTACCAGGCACTACATGAGATTGCACAATGTTATGGTTAGGTCTTCTAGACATATGAGTTGCAAAACATATATAAGAATTATGGTCAAATGAAATTAAAATCAAATGGCTTTGTCCTCAAATAAGTGTGGTTTGTGTTTTCATGGGACATACTGTAGATGCACATGACAAAAAAAAATTGTGCTATCATTGTACAGATTACTGGACCTGGAGTGGTTATAAAGATGGGCATCCAGAATAATAAATGGTAATGGTGGCCTAGAGTATCCAGAAAGATCAAAATGAGGGTTATTTAGCTTAGAAAAAAAGATGACTGAGGGGGTGGACCTAATAACTATAGTTGCAATACAGAGATCTCTCCAATTATCTGTTTATACCCAGACTGTAACTATAACAAGGGGGCATGTACATACGTATGTTTAGAGAAAAAAAATGTTACTACACTAGAACAAAACAAGATTCTTTACTGTAAAAGTAGTGAGACTATGGAACTCTCTGCCAGAGGAACATAGCAAATAATGTAATCCAAAAGAGGCTAGGATTGAGATAATGGGATTTATTCCGATTGATTTCAAGTGAGGAAGGAATTTTTCTCCCTAAAATGAGGAAATTTGTCTTCTGTTTCATGTTTTTTTTTGCCTTCCCTTGGATCACCACTTTAGAGTAAAAAACTGAACTGGATGGACATGTGTCTTTTTTAGACGTATACATCCTTCATGATAGTAGAGTAACACATTCTTTGCCTAGCTCACAGGTTGAGTTATATAAAACCAATATTACATTAATAAATTGTGTTCATTTATATATTTACATTCTGTACTCTTTGCTCTCTGAGTTGGTTTATATTTCATATTATCCATGTTACTTCTACTACAGTACCATAATCTAGCCCTTAGGGTATGCAAACAGCAGACTACAAAAACAAAGTCCACGAGCTGCTGTACGCTTCTAGGTAAAAATAGCTACATGATATGGTATAGAATATGGCACTTTTTTTCTGTTGGATTCACAAGAAATCCAGCTAAAGATGACAATGTAAGTCTCCATAAAAAGGCAGAAATACCAATGGATTCCCCATCTTATATTATAAAAAATTTAAAGATGTCCTCACCCCCCGCTGTTTAGCTCTCTGCAACTCCCTTTTAGCCGGCAACCCTCACAGATTGTTAAAAAAACCAAAACCCCTCTAGTCCTTCTCGGCACCGATGCCGAGAAGGCGTTTGATAGAGTGAAGTGGCTATTTATGAAACATGCCCTCTTGAAATTTGGTATCCCACTCCCCTTTGTCACTGCTATCTTTTCTCTTTACTCCTCCCCCTACGCTAAATTAAAAATTAATGGAACTCTGTCCCCAATATTCCACATATCAAATGAAACCCGTCAGGGCTGCCCCCTGTCCCCTACCCTTTTCATCTTAATTATGGAGACCCTAATCCAAAAAATCAGCGCGGATCCCAGAGTAGCAGGCCTTAAAGTTGGCTCTTTTGATCTATTGATTTTTATCACAAACCCCAAGACAGCCTTCCCAGCTTTGTTAGAAATCTTCAGTGACTTTGGTCTAGCCCCACCTCTTTGCCCAACTGTCCTCTACTCTCCGCCACCTTCTCCGCAATGAAGGACCTTTGCCATCGATCGGACGCCTTCTCCATCCACTCTCCTCTTCCTCCTCTACACCTTCTACCTGCCCTTTCTTCTAACTCCTTGAGACCTCCCCCGCCACTATGGAAACACCTTTGCAGCCAGCGACTCAGGGACCTGTTTCGGCAACACGATCAACTTGATGTCTCTGGGCTTCTGCCCTCTAAATACTTCCAATCCCAACACATCCAGAATTTATGTAGTACATTCTCTTCTACCAGGAGGAGCCTACAGGACATCAACTGGCTAAAAAGACTACTCCTATTCCCCCAGCATCCCAAGAAACCTCTCACTAAAATACATGCCGGCCTTATCACCCCTTCAGAAGACCCTATACCGAGCTATCTCCGTGACTGGGAGCGGGAACTGCAGACCTTCTTTAAAGCTGCCCAAGCACATTTTATCATGACCCACTCCCACAGCTTCTCTCCCTGTATCCGGATCCAGGAATCCTACTTTTAACTGTTTTCCAGCTGGTACAGAACTCCAGCCTTTCTATTTGACCATGGTATTGCCCCATATGGTATTGCTGGCGTGACTACTTTAGCCCATCTACCGCTTTTTAAATCTCTCTTCTGCTCAACCCCTCCCCCCCCATCCCCCCTTCCCTTTCACCCCTCCCTATTTTCCCCTCCCCCCCATTGCCCTTCCTTTTTGCCCGCAAGCCCACTTCTCTATACCAGATCCCGTGCACTACTCTTGGTACCGACTCTGCCTGCCTAGGTAATGTTTATTGAGTGCTCTAGTTATATTTCTATCTGTTTAATGGGCCATGCTGCCTTTATTCCGCCTTGTTGTATTCTGTGTTTATATGACAAAAATATTTGTTTCAATAAAAAGAGAATTGACTAAAAAGGCAGAAATCCAGAAATCTAGATATTGTGGCTTATGGCAAAGTAGAATTCTAGGGCTTTGGTGGAAAGAAGGGCGTGGGGAGAGAAGGCGCGCAAGCCTCCCATAGACTGTCATTATGACAGGGAGGCTGGCCGCATTCTCTGACGCGGAATTCTGCAACTTTTGCTCTGTGTGCACGTAGCCTAAAGTATCTGCCTTATCTTGTAGTATCTGCCCATCGCTGGCTCAATCTGCTTCTATTTTACACTGTAAACAAAATACTGCATCTGTCAATTTATCTGTTTATTCAAACTCTTATGGTACGGCAATGTGGGGTATTGTCAGTGTGGGGGAATTGGGTAGGGGTGGGGGTGGGGGTGGGGGTGGTTGCCTTGGGTCAGGTCCCTTAAGAGTATTATCTCTATAGCACAAACAATAAAGTTAAGCAGGCTCCATTGTAGTGACGTTTAGCAGGATTTATTAAGGTATATTCTCTGTCACTGTTTCTATCACCAAACACACACACACACACACACATGACCTTGGTTTATTTTACCTCACAACACACTGACTGGACCCCATTATACAGGATGCCTGGGAAGCTGACTGACCCCATTATACAGGATGCTAGGAAAGCTGAGTGTCCCCATTATACAGGATGCCAGGGAAGCTGAGTGACCCCATTATATAAGATGCTAGGAAAGCTGAGTGACCCCCATTATACAGGATGCCAGGGAAGCTGGTGACCTCATTATACAGGATGCCAGGAAATCTGAGTGACCCCCATTATACAGGATGCCAGGGAAGCTGAGTGACCCCATTATACAGGATGCCAGGGAAGTTGAGTGACCCCCATTATGCAGGATCCCAGGGAAGCTGAGTGACCCCATTATACAGGATGCCAGGGAAGCTGGTGACCTCATTATACAGGATGCCAGGAAATCTGAGTGACCCCCATTATACAGGATGCCAGGGAAGCTGAGTGACCCCATTATACAGGATGCCAGGGAAGTTGAGTGACCCCCATTATGCAGGATGCCAGGGAAGCTGAGTGACCCCATTATACAGGATGCCAGTGAAGCTGGTGACCCCATTATACAGGATGCCAGTGAAGCTGAGTGACCCCATTATACAGGATGCCAGGGAAGTTGAGTGACCCCCATTATGCAGGATGCCAGGAAATCTGAGTGACCCCCATTATACAGGATGCCAGGGAAGCTGAGTGACCCCATTATACAGGATGCCAGGGAAGTTGAGTGACCCCCATTATGCAGGATGCCAGGGAAGCTGAGTGACCCCATTATACAGGATGCCAGTGAAGCTGGTGACCCCATTATACAGGATGCCAGTGAAGCTGAGTGACCCCATTATACAGGATGCCAGGGAAGTTGAGTGACCCCCATTATGCAGGATGCCAGGGAAGCTGAGTGACCCCATTATACAGGATGCCAGTGAAGCTGGTGACCTCATTATACAGGATGCCAGTGAAGCTGAGTGACCCCATTATACAGGATGCCAGGGAAGCTGAGTGACCCCATTATATAAGATGCTAGGAAAGCTGTGTGACCTCCATTATACAGGATGCCAGGGAAGCTGGTCACCCCTATTATACAGGATGCCAGGGAAGCTGAGTGACCCCATTATACAGGATGCCAGGGAAGCTGAATGCCCCCATTATACAGGATGCAGGGAGGCTGAGTGACCCCATTATACAGGATGCCAGGGAAGCTGAGACATCCTATTATACAGGATGCCAGGGAAGCAGAGTGACCTCATTATACAGGATGCCAGGGAAGCTGAGTGACCCCCATTATACAGGATGCCAGGAAAGTTGAGTGACCCCCATTATACAGGATGCCAGGGAAGCTGGTGACCCCATTATACAGGATGCCAGGGAAGCAGAGTGACCCCATTATACAGGATGCCAGTGAAGCTGGTGATCCCATTATACAGGATGCCAGGGAAGCTGAGTGACCCCCATTATACAGGATGCCAGGGAAGCTGGTGATCCCATTATACAGGATGCCAGGGAAGCTGAGTGACCCCCCATTATACAGGATGCCAGGGAAGCTGGTGACCCCATTATACAGGATGCCAGGGAAGCTGAGTGACCCCATTATACAGGATGCCAGGGAAGCTGAGTGACCCCATTATACAGGATGCCAGGGAAGCTGGTGACCTCATTATACAGGATGCCAGGGAAGCTGAGTGACCCCATTATACAGGATGCCAGGGAAGCTGGTGACCCCATTATACAGGATGCCAGGGAAGCTGAGTGACCCCCATTATACAGGATGCCAGGGAGGCTGGTGATCCCATTATACAGGATGCCAGGGAAGCTGAGTGACCCCATTATACAGGATGCCAGGGAAGCTGGTGACCCCATTATACAGGATGCCAGGGAAGCTGAGTGACCCCCATTATACAGCATGCCAGGGAAGCTGGTGACCTCATTATACAGGATGCCAGGGAAGCTGAGTGACCCCATTATACAGGATGCCAGGGAAGCTGGTGACCTCATTATACAGGATGCCAGGGAAGCTGAGTGACCCCATTATACAGGATGCCAGGGAAGCTGGTGACCCCATTATACAGGATGCCAGGGAAGCTGGTGACCCCATCATACAGGATGCCAGGGAAGCTGGTGACTTCCAGCTGGCAGTGATAGTTACCATCCTCCTGCTGTGTGTCTTCTCCTCAGGCCCTGTGCACTTTGCCATGAGCGAATATCCCACCCGCGGTGGGCACTGGGGGTGGGGCTTGCCGGGGTGGGGGTGGGGCTTAGCGGGACGTCCCGGGACTGTTCCACTTGTAGAGAGGGGGACACTGGTGCAGGACGCTCTGAGCCTGTGTCAGGGGGAGGTGCGGAGGCGTTTAAGAGGGGATTGCAGACGCTCCCTTCTGCGTCTCTGACAGGGTGCTTTACTATCAGTAGCGTAGCTACCTTGAAGACGGGAGACGGGCTTGGCAGGCTCCCGGGCCCCCTGCAGTGTGGGGCCCCATAGCAACTGCCTTCCCTGCCTTTATGGTAGCTACGCCACTGGTCCAGAGAAACCAATCAAGGCCCAGCTGCAAAACAGTGCTCTGGGATACTACAGGAACAAAAAAGTATACCTTCATGCTTCAGCATTTTCAGTGCTTTCTGCCACAAGGTTCCCTAGGTAGAAGCAGTAAGATTTTTTTGCACAGTGCACCATAATTTAGGGGATTCGAAGGCGGAATTCAGGTGTCAGATGCACAGTTACTACTACATAAAGCATCCCTAGCTTACTGTCCCTGCTGTAATTTCAATTGTGCCCTACACTATTACATTAAAACTATGTAAAACAATATGTACATTTGTGAAAGGCAAAGCCCATTAAGCTAATAGCATAGTGTGCTCTGTGCAAGCTGTAGAACACCAACGTTAAGCAAGGCCTAATATATTTTCTCTCTTGCTGTTTTAAGTCATTTTTATATTAAGCAAGCTAAGTCCAGAAATCTAAATTAAGATATTAACCTTACATGATATCAGTAACTTTTTAAATGTTGAACAAATGGGTTGGAAATCTTTGCAAAGCCATTATATAAGTATGCTAGATAGACCATTATTTCCTCAACCGAGTTAACATGCCGTAAACTTTTATAGGGCTTCTGCTGGCACATGATTATCTGCCAAAAGTGCATTATAGTATCCAATAACCATTAACACAAGTGGAGACTTGTGAGAAGTGAGGATTTCAGTCTTGTGGCACCTACAAGTCTGATAATAAAGATTCCTGATTCTCTCTTTGTTTTGTTTCTGTCGGTATATCTGTTTTAATTTTTCTCTTCTCTTGTGGTAAATGTACTATGTACACATATACTATGGAAGTCAGATATTTAGCTTTGCAATTCTGATGCTTCCTATATACCTCTATTGTAACCATTTTGGGGATCACTCACAGAGATTATTATCTATTCAAAATGGCCAGACAGTTTTATTTCTTAAACCACAGTAAACACTGCATGATAACATGGCGGGCATTTGGGGGAAGGGGGTGTCGATGGTGATAAGGGAAACTGCCCATGGCCCCCAGGGGGCCCCCTACAGCTGTTGTGATATGTTTCAGGGGCAGGAGCACACTGGCAGCCACCTGCAGCATCTCAGAGTGGGTTTCCCTACAGCTAGTTACTGCTAGCCGAGGATCACATACAGGCTGCAGGGTGCTGTGCTGCTGGAGCCACCTTAATAATGTGCTAACTTAAGACCCCCCCCCCCCAATCCCCAATCTCCCTTTCTCCAGCTTCTTTTCCTACACTGATCTGAGCTGAGCTCTATCCCTATACACACTACCCCATCTGCCCCCATCTCCACACACACTACCCATCCTGGCTGACCCCCATCCCCACACACTACCCATCCTGGCTGAGCTCTATCCCTATACACACTACCCCATCTGCCCCCATCTCCACACACACTACCCATCCTGGCTGACCCCCATCCTCACACACTACCCATCCTGGATGAGCTCCATCCCCACACACACTAACCATCCTAGATGAACCCCCATCCCCACACACAATACCTAACCTGACCCCCCAGGTGTCCTCCTGGTCATCAGGATGCCCAATGCCAAGATTGCCAGTGTACAACCACCAGATCACGTCACTGGTGCACACGTCCCGAAGCAGGGCAGAAGTGTTTAGCTATGGCTGGCTGTGGCTCACATATGCAATAGACAAGTGCGGCATGTGCGAGGCTGCGGCTGCGGGCATCTCTGGGTTGGAGGGCTGCGGATGGCAGGGCATCTGATCAGGCGCCTGGTATATGGGTGGATGTGGACTATACATATAACCTATGTGGCGGGGCCTGGGGCAGTTGAGGGGCCTTCTAGGCTGAGGCTCAGAGAACGAACCTGAAGGGACCCTCTGTTGGTCTGGGCCCCTGTTCAGCTGAACAGACTGCACAAGTGATATGTCCGCCACTGTAATTACTTGAAGAAGCAGAAGAATGTCAGCTTATAGCTTGGTATAATTTAGAAATACACAGGGTTAAATAGACTCACGCATACCTCCAGGACAAAGGCAACCATTTTATAGGGAGCGATTCACCAAGGGAGGAGTAGAGAGATTCTGATAATGGAATATTTAGGGCCTCTGAGTTCTGAAGGTCTATTATATAATCTGATAGACCCGCATATCAGTCAAGCTCCACTAGATTGTACAGAAGAGAAAATCTGGTTGAAACATGAACAATAAAAGGTCATCTAAATTTCTAAAATATCCAGGCCCTTACTAATGTGACACAGGAGAAAATAAGAGGAGAGAATGGACATTGGAGGTTGGGGTGGTGCTGTTTCGGGGTCAAATTTGGTGGAATTGCAGTCAAGGGAAGCTGAAGTTTGCAATACGCAGAAATGTAGAAATTCACTTGCTTCCAATGTATGCAAGTAGTTACATAGGCCCAGACTCCATGCCATAAATTGGTATGGCTGGGTTCACACTGTGTTTTTGCAATCCGTTTTTTTTATCTGTATTTGCAAAAAATGGATAGAAAAACATATGCATTCGTGTGCATCCGTTTTTCCCATTGACTTCCATTATTTAAAAAAATGGATAAAAATGGATCAGTTTTTTTAATGTACGGAAAAATTTAGTCAACTTCAATTTTTGAGTATATTAATGTGTATAACTGTAGTAACAGATTCCAACAAACCTGTAAAGCCAGTAAATCAAATACTGATACTGTTTTTTTTTTTAGATAGTATACCTCTCAATTTTTTGTAAATTTTAAAATACAACTTCACAGTAATTGCTAAATATCTCCATTTGAACAGACTTGCAGTTCATGGTAGTTTATTTGTATTGGAGCCATCCTGGATGTTTGTGGAGCGTGGAAATAAATGGAAGGGTTCAGAGCAAGCCACGATAACCTAGGGAGAACATATAAACTCCATTCTGTGGTTACTCTGGTCTGAAATCAAATGTACTCTCTTAGTTGCCTCACCACAGTAACCCATTTAGCTTTGGAGCCATCTGACAACATATATTTCCAAGCGAAGCCATAGGCGCAGCCAGTCGCATCTTACCTCTATCACATTTGCCACTCTTTACTCTATAGTACTTCCTTATATATATTTTGCTTTTATTTGGATGGCTATTGAGGAAACTATCCAATAAAGTCATGGAATATTCTTAAAAGTAGTAAAGGATTGTCCTAATTTCATAGGAGGCAGTGACAAGGTTGTGTGTGACATGATGATAGGAGGAGATAGAGGAAATAATTCTCCAATTCTCCTTTGAAAAATATTGATGGAAATAATGCAGATAAACATCGTTCAAGCATAGTTATTTGTTTGACCTTATTTTATCTTTCTGGCAATACATTAGATGTAGTTTAAATGTAGCAAAAACTTTGGCCAAGCTGTTCCTTTAGATTAAGCATTAACACTGGGACTCATATGCAAAATGTCATACAATAACTTCTGTGAAGTCTTAAGCAACAATAGCTAGACAAGCTGTCTTAGGAGACTGTGTATTAAAAACTTTAATACTTTATGCAAATACTGGAGATTATTAGAAACATATTATGAGCCTAGTACAAGGGAGTATCTGACAGCTTATTTAGTATTAACCAGCAAATTCATAGGCAAGCACAGTTGGGATTACAGGTGTCCCTGAATCCTGCCTTATGTAGACCAGGAATACTGGATAATGGATAAATAGAAAGACAAACAGTTGCTCAACAAATCCTTTCTTGCTATTGCTGTGGTTTCTTCAAGCATTCACTGTTTTTATTTTAAGATTATCGCAGGGCAGGAAACATAAAATACTTGTAAAAGAGAAGAAAATAGAAGGCACTCACTGTCCTGTGCAACTTCTTTATTTGATGTACAGCATACTTACAATATGCAGGAGCAGGCGAGGATGCCAAACTCTTTCTTAACATATCAACTGTTTCAAACTCACATGCTTCATCAGATGCTTGACGAGGCACGTGAGTGTGAAACAGCTGCTTCGGTGAGTGCCCTTTATTTTCTTCTCTTTTGCATTTTGGACATTGACTACACTGTCTTTATTAGAGTGAGCACCTGTCAGCACCACCTACTATATCCACAGCTAGTCATTGCATAACAACATAATCTTTGAAGACTGATGAGTAGTGCTGGTTGCAATATCTAGTATAAGATTCCATTGTATACTTGTTTACTTATAATATTTGTAAAATATATTCCAAACTAGAAATGAGCAAACCTCAAGCACGCTTCGGTTTGTCTAAGCCCGGACGTCTGGTCTTTTGTTTGTCTTCACTGTCACTGCTAAGCCAATAAGCAGCTCGGTCAGGACTGCAGCCACTTATTGGCTGGGTGGACCAGAGCAGTAAGTATAATTTCCCAGCTCCCCACCAACAGAGCACAGTCTGGCCTCCAGGGGGTTGATAGGAGACTCATGTATTTAACCAAGTGGCCCCAGATCGTAGGATACCTGGTTAACCTGAAATGACAGTCTGGCTTATCTGGTCTTAACTTAACCCCCGGGGGGCCAGAGTGTTTCTTTCAGCTATTCCGAGCAAGGCACACCTGGTAACTACTTGAGTATCTTATTGTTTTCAGTGGGGCTTGTTACTCGATTTGAGCACTCAAGTATTGAAAAATAGTATAGTATTATGGTGCTCGCTCATCTCTGGTCTTCATACACTCTGAAGAATTATTCATGATGGATATATAGATAGAAATAAAAATATCACCAATTTTCTCATATAACTATAAATCCCTCTGTCCTCATCATGTGACACACAGTAAATCATTATTATAAGCTATTACTTAAGCAGAAAAGACCAGCAGTAGATCATATGCCAAGCATGCAATATGACTGTAACAGACAATGAGTGTGGACCCGCTGTGCTACTGAATCAGTTTTGCTTTGGACCACACCAGGGAGGGGAGTCTAAGTGCCCTCTAGGTCCTCACTAGTGATGAGCGAACGTGCTCGTCCGAGCTTGGTACGAGCATCTTGCAATACTTGAGGAAGTGGCATCTTCCTGCATGTTTGGCAGCTTTTTTTCAGCCAATCGTCATGCAGGAGAGTCTTTGGGAGCTCGTGGCATCACGTGGGAACCCTACATGTTAATAGGGTAATAGGTAATAGGGTAATAGGTAATAGGCAATGCTTCAGATGCAGGCTGAATGAGATTAGGGAGAAAGCTGATGTCTGTCAGGGAGAGTGTTAGGCAGGGAATTAGTGTGCGGTTAGGCAGGAATCGGACCCAAAGAACCTAACAGTCCTTCTAAGGGCTTAAAATTTTTAAAACATATATTTTTTTGCTACTCTTGGCTGCTGGCTTCGACTTGAAGTGCAGCTGTCAGTAGTCAATTTTTCCTGTTGCTGACATTCTCTTGGCTGGCTGGGATCTGTGCAGTGTCCTGAGCAATGGGTGCCTTAAAAAAAACATTAGCACCAGTTACACACATAATCTGCTTTCAGTAGTCAATTTGTCCTGTTGCTGACATTCTCTTGACTGGCTGGGATCTGTAGTATAGCTATACCTAACCTCACTGTGCTGTGTCCTGTGCACATGGTGCCTTTAAAATAAAAAAAGCAGCAGTTACACCATGCTGCCCCTGCTGTTTCCTGTCCATTTCTGTGTTTCCATCATTTTCTGAGGTTTCTAGGTTTTCACACAACCTTCCCTGTGCAGAGCTTTGTTGCCCTGCAAAAATGCTCGAGTTTCCCATTGAATTCTATGGGGTTCGTTACTCAAAACAAGCACCCGAGCATTGGGAAATATTTGTCTCAATTATCGAGCACCCAAGCATTTTAGTACTCGCTCATCTTTAGTCCTCACCCTTTATTTCCTCCAGGATGCTGAAGCTGGACATCTGCAGCTAGAGGGCACCAGGTCACTCCACAAGTGTGGTCCCAGTGTGAGGGACTAGGGAACAGGCTGAGTATGCTTGATCAGCAAGCAAGGTCGTCAAGAGGAGAGCTGTAAAAAATGAGCAGCCCCAGAACAAGTATGGAGTACAGCAGAAGAACGGACAGGATGGTGCTGCTGCTGGTTAGTTTCGTTCAGCAGCGTTGTAATGACTTTAAATGGAGGCATACAACCAGCAGTCTGAGATCTGGGTGATGGTGCTCACAATGAAGATGTAGCATTCAATATTGAGTGTAAGAAGAAGCAAGTTGGGCACTCATCACCATGTGCGATCAAACAGAATTTATTTCATACAGATGTATAGCATGGAGGGAGATAGACAGGTCAGCTCAATCTTGATGTGGCCATTCAAGAATTGAGCTTACCTGTCTATTCTCCTCCCTGCTATGCTTTCATATAAAATAAATTCTGTTTGATTGCATATGGAGGTAAGTGCCCAACTTGCTTCTTATTACACCCTACAATAACTATTCTTTAATGAGATTCTGAACTATTTATCCACATCAAATCCCTTATCTGTTATCCCTTGCTATTGGCCAGAGAACTGCTGGAACAGGTCACACTCTATGGAACTTTACTACATATGTATTATGTTCATTTTGAATGTGGCCACCCATAACTTTTGCGCCAATTCCTTTTTTATGATTATGGCCATTTTACACCTTCTGTAAATTGTTTTTATTTTGATTCTGTGGTTTGGGTCACTTGAGTGTGGGGATGCCTTTGTGTATCTTTATACACTACTGATCTATATTTTACAATGCAGTTCAGATTTCTTTTCAGTGAAGGAAGTAAAGGGAGGGAGAGCCACAGAAAATGACTTCCGTGCTCACATGTGGTTGTAATAATAATCAATCAAGCAAACAAAGGAGTTGCAGAGAAAGATGATTTTCAGAGCCCTTATACTCGGTCTTTAGAAAACATTGTAGCTCATATTCTTCAAAACGGAAGATAACAATGTAGATCTGCTTCATGTATTTTGCAGGCACTTACGTAAATGCCAGAGGCTGTCTGTTTTGCAGCAGCTGTCAGCGGATCATGTACAGTACTAAACATTTACAGCAGCCCATGTATGTGTTTGTAACTGTGGACCAGCTTAGTATCTTTTTTTCACATGCCTTTTAGTAATAGTGCCAAGTTCTAAGAAGGTCCTGTTTATTTTAACCTTGGGCACCTTTTTAGCTACAAGCCATGGGGAGAACATATCTCTGAGCATTCTGAGACGTATGCTTTTACTTCCAGAGTCTAGCTTATTTAGCTCTCTGAGGTCAACTATCATTCTTTTCAATGCACTTCTGCTCCGCACTGATGAGGAGCAAATACCCCGAAACAGCTGTCTGTGGATAGATACCTTGCTTAGGTATTTCCCAAGTCCTGTCATTTTTGACTGTGGCTTGTTGAAAGGGGGTTTCCTTGACTAGAGACCCCCCTTGGCTTGGTTGTTCCTTCCTGGTAGAAGGTCCGACTTGCCCAATGAAGTGGTATACTGACTAAGGAACACACTTTTAGACTATGTTTACACTACAACATTTCATGGCCCTATAGTAAGCATCTTTTGGATGCTAAAATATGTCCACACTTTGCAAAGTATGGCCGTAATTTGCATAATACTTATTTTGGCGTCAAAATGACAGCAGTCTAAAAAGACAGTTGAAATATGGCCAAAAAGAGAGAACATGGGGGAAATTTATGAAGGGTTTTGCACCTTTTTTTAGGTGAATAATTGGATAACTTCTATTTATGAACCAGTTTTCGACGGGTGAATATTTTTAGGTGCAACTTTTTTTTTTATTTTACCCAAAAGTTCACATAATCCGAGATTAGCGCAAATTTTTGGCGACTTTTTAAAAAGTCACACAAACAGGTGTAGGCCTATGTCTGGTCAGTACCAGGTAAATATAATTCTGCAATTGTTTAAATGTTTGCGCTTTTTACTTAGATACATTCACTATGGCAGTGCTACATTTTAATAAATCAGTCACAAGATATTGGAACAAAATACACACCAATCCTCATTAGAATAGTTGCACACATTAGACTCCTTAATAAATGTCCTCCATAGCCTTAATTGTCCCTCAAAAAATTCCTTGCCATATATTGTCAATGCCTGCTGTTGCTGCAAATCAATCAACCTGCAAAAAATGTATCTCATACTGTCAAATATATTAATATTGCAGATTGATTTTGTGATTTCCCACATACTAAAGTAAACAGTGTTGTCTGCAATTCACATACCAAACTGTTGACACTGTTAGATAGCTGTTAGGTCATGGAGACACCTGGAACCTGTTATTTATATATCCATCTGTGCAAAAATGCTTTTATTCTCTGGTGCAAAGTGTCAAAGAGGTTCTTCCAAGCTCCTCACTGCCTCCTCACTCCCTCTTCCATCCCTCTTCCGTAATCATATTTTATAGGAAGATCGAGAGTGCAATTTCAAAGAACAATTGGTCCCGCAAAAAACAAGAACTCAAATAGTTTTGCTTTTAAAAGGCAACAAGGAAAAACGAAAAAAATACCACAGTAGGCTGCAGCATTTAGGGGTTAAAAACTCAAACACTTGCTATCTAATGCCAATTTTTACATGACAGGTAATAAGCTTTGTTCGCTTTGTGCTTTGTTCCATGTTATATTTGGGTCATTATTATAATAGGTGACACTAATATCATTTTTTACATAAGTCACCAAATAAGAGCCAATTGTGCGCTAAAGTTATTGTGTTGTGGTGATGTAAAGTTTTATGTCACTTTAATTACCGTCTTCCTCAGCAATCTATTTACCCACCATACGTTTTATGTTATAAATATGGCCATTTTTTGCACATTGCACACAATAATCCTTCTTGGTTTTGTAACAAAGCAGCGCTGCCTGTACGGTCTTTGCTACGCACTGAGAATCAATAGGGTTATTTGGAGTAAACTCACAAACTAATTGATTTTATTCTTAATACACTCAAAACAAATGTGCAGTTCTGGCTAAAGATGGATTCAAATTAAGATACGGAGGAAATTAAGGAGATAGCGGTAGCCCTGAACTTGCTCCAAAATAGATTGATGGCCTTAATAAAGTAATTGATGCATTTTATTACTGTTCTTTACAGCAGGAAATTTAGGGATGAATCACATTAAGGGATACATAAATAAAGCATGACTTTTTGCAGGGAATCAAAAATAACGCATCCCTCCCAATGTTATACCAGTCTGGTTTTTGGGCATTTATGGGATCTGTTTACTGGATGCTAGTAATAAGTTTTACTGTCTATGAAATAATTCTAGAAATATTTCTTAGAACTTTTTGTATGAAAAAGCTTACTGAAAATTGTACCACATGCCTTAAAAATCTGCATTATATGAAGAATTCTTAATATCCAATTCACAATAATCCAGTGGCGGTCAGCTCCTCCCAATATGCTGTCAAATACCCTTGCTGCCAGGTCGTGCTCCCTTTTCTGCTCCAAACCCTACTCTTTGCTTTAGGCTTCTGCCATGCTACTCCCCACTCTCCCTCTGCAGTTCCTATCCTAGCCCATAGTATGGGTGCACATGCTTCTCTGGTAATTTAGAGCAATGGTGCAAGCAGCCAAAATCCTCCCTTTATAATATCAACCATACTGATGAGATTAACAGTCTGTCCACACCCTTTGCCTTGTTATACAAAAAAAAAAAAAACTTTAAGAGAATCTATCAATCACTAGCTGCTCAAAGTTTTCTATATCTTACTCATAGATCAGCTCCTCTATGCTAAATCGAACATTGCTGGTCTCTCGTTAATCTGTTGCCTCATTCCTGAGATATGGCCTTGTTTTATGCAAATGAGCTGGTGTGGTGCACTGGAGGTGAGACCAGTGCCCCCAGTACTTCATGTGCTGAGAATACCTCACTCTATCTTCTGCGGCTGCAAGGGTTCTCCTTGGACCAGAGTAAGTACTAATGGAGCGCATCACAGAGGGAGGAGATATTGGTGCACTGGGTACGCTGGGCCCACCTTTTACCTCCAGACCAGCTCATTTGCATAAAACAAATATTTTTTTATTTTTTTTAGCAGCTTTATAGATTGGCTTTAAGGAACACTGTAATCTTTGTTAGGTTTAGGGAATCCTAAAAGACCGTGGGCTTTATGCATCAAAAGAGGCTGAAAAAAAATAATGTTGCTGCTAATACCAACCAAAGTGCAAAGTAAAGGTTTTTTTTTCAGGAATACACATTGATTGCCTAGCTTTAAAAATCATTCTTGGGGCCCACCCTTCAGCCACCATACTTATCTATGGTAACATTAAAGGGGTAGTGTGGTGTAAAGCATTACATGTGTGTTAGTTAGTGAATAAATGCTTTACACCGCACTACCCCTTTAACACGGCGTGACATGGGGCAGTGTAGGGCTGCAAACGATTGCTAATCAGCAGTGCAGGAATATATAGAGATGTGCGGCCGACAGCAATGATTTTTACAGATGCACAAAAGATCATTTGCTTGTCAGCTGATCTCTGGCACTTTTACATGGGGCTTCCTGGGAGCGCTTATTACCAATAATTGGCCCGTATAATCGGGCTATAGGACAATTTTCTTTGCATGATAATGCTGTATACTTAGATACATAGGTCATACAGCCACCAATAACACCAGTATATAAAGAGCAAATAACCCCACACATATTACCGCCATACTATTACTGACCAAATCCAGTATACCAAGACTGATATTACCAATAATACCAGTATATAGGAGGGAAATAGAATCACCATACATATTACCACCATACTGTTACTGACCAGATCCTGTGTACTATGACCAATAATACCAGTACACAAGGGGGGAAATAATACCGCCACACCACAACCATCACCACCATATTGTTACTGACTAAATCCAGTTTACTAAATCCAATAAAACACAGTACCAGATAAGTAACAAATAATACCACCACGCCATACTGACTAACACCACCGCTGCTACTGAATAACACCACCACATACTGACTGACACCATCGCTGATACTGACTACCACCACCACATACTGACTAACATCACCACTGACACTGAATAATATTCACTGTGCACAGATCACTATCACCTCATTCTGTCATATAGAGGTGGACGCAGCGCTAGACAGGCTTTATACACCATATACATTACAGTGCAGTTATATCAAGTGACTCACAGGGGACGTCTTCTCCGATTGTAGTTCTTCCCTTTTCATTTTCTTCTCCATCCATCCTGGGCCGTTATAAGAACTTCTCCGAGCCACGAATCCACAGAATCTGCCAGACAGACATATTAGGCTCCTCACTCTGGCACCATCCTCATCTCTTTACAATATATATATCCCTTATAGTATGTGCCTGCTCTGTGTAGACACCTTATAGATTGCACCCCTCTGCCTCCCTTATAGATGTCTCTCGGTGTTGTCCATCCCTCATATAGCCCCCAGTGCTGTCCATCCCCTATATAGCCCCCAGTGCTGTCCATCCCCTATATAGCCCCCAGTGCTGTCCATCCCCTATATAGCCCCCAGTGCTGTCCATCCCCTATATAGCCCCAATGCTGTCCATCCCCTATATAGCCCCCTTATGTTGTCCAGCCCCCCACCATATAGCCCCCTTATGTTGTCCAGATCCCCCCATATAGCCCCTTATGTTGTCCAGATCCCCCCCATATAGCCCCTTATGTTGTCCAGCCCAGCTCCCCTCCCTCCCCATATAGCCCCCTTATGTTGTCCAGCCTCCCCCTCCTCATATAGCCCCCTTATGTTATTCAGCTCCCCCCTCCCCATATAGCCCCCTTATGTTGTTCAGCTCCCCCCTCCTCATATAGCCCCCTTATGTTGTTCAGCCCAGCTCCCCCTCCCCATATATCCCCCTTATGTTGTTCAGCCCAGCTCCCCCTCCCCATATATCCCCCTTATGTTGTTCAGCCCAGCTCCCCCCTCCCCATATAGCCCCCTTATGTTGTTCAGCCCAGCTCCCCCCTCCCCATATAGCCCCCTTATGTTGTTCAGCCCAGCTCCCCCCTCCTCATATAGCCCCCTTATGTTGTTTAGCCCAGCTCCCCCTCCCCATATAGCCCCCTTATGTTGTTCAGCCCAGCTCCCCCTCCCCATATAGCCCCCTTATGTTGTCCAGCCTCCCCCCCTCCTCATATAGCCCCCTTTGTTGTCAGCCTCCCCCTCCTCATATAGCCCCCTATGTTGTCAGCCTCCCCCCTCCTCATATAGCCCCCTATGTTGCCAGCCTCCCCCCTCCTCATATAACCCCCTATGTTGTCAGCCTCTCCCCCTCCTAATATAGCCCCCTATGTTGTCCAGCTCCCCCCTCCCCATATAGCCCTCTTATGTGGCCCAGCCTCCCCCCTCCCCATATAGCCCTCTTATGTGGCCCAGCTCCCCCCTCTGATTTAAAAAAAAAACAACAACACATAACTCACCTTACCACACGTTCCCCTGTCGCTGGTCTCTTCTTCTTCTCTCTTCACCCCCCGATGAGCAGCTCTGCTGTGGAGTCCCGGCCAGCGCGCACCACTGAACTCAGTGTGTGACGCGGCGGCTGGGACTTCCGGTTCAGGGCGCGCATACCGGAAGTCCCAGCCGCCGCGGCGCACACTGAGGTCAGTGATACACGCTGACCAGGACACAACAGAGATGCTCCTCGGGCGGGACGGGGCGGGGGACACTCTTGTGATCGCAAGCAAAACGCTGCTTGTGGTCACAAGAGTGATTGACCGGGCGGGATGTCTATGGCTTCTCGCGCTGTCAATCAGAATACTACATTTAACTGGAAGCGATTGTTGCGATCGCTTCCAGTTAAAAAGGAACCCGGCAACGGAGTGGGCCCCCGAGGAGCACAGGGCCCCGAGTGGGCCCCCCAGGAGCACAGGGCCCCGGCTGGGCTTGAGTGGAGACCACATTTCTGCAGTCTCCAGCCCTGTGTCCCCTGACTGGGGGGCGGGGCCTACCGGGGAAATCCCCGGCTCCCCGGTGGCCCAGTCCGAGCCTGAGAAGGACACAGCTGAACTGGTGCAGGGCAGAGGGGAGCAACCAATGTAATTAAGGTCTTAGGGGCCATCTGATTACAATGTTCAAATATATGAATGAACAGTATAGGGATCTTTCTAGTGATCTTTTTACACCTAGGCCTGTAACCAAGACAAGGGGGCATCTTCTACATCCAGAGGAAAGAAGGTTTCACCATCAGCACAGATGCGAATTCTTTACTGTAAGAGCAGTGAGACTATAGACTCTTTGCCATGTGATGTTGTCATGGCCAACATGCTAAACAAATTTAAAGGAGGACTGGATGCTTGTCTTAAAAAATAGAACATTACAAGTTATGAGCACTATAACTATTATTCTGATTTCAATTTAGGAGTCTTTTTTTCAACCTTATTAACTATGTAACAATGTGTAGTCCTCCAAAATGTTAGCTAATGGCTTAATAAGACAATGAATGGCCAAGGGTAGTGTGAAGTAGATAATCCCCTAACTATACAGATAGATCATATTCCTTCTCTATTACATGCTATGCATTATTTCCTCATGCTCGCATGTACTGTACACCCAATGTACCCATTTCCTGATTTATTGTGATATTTTAATTTAAATTTCTATTATATGTCTTTCTTCTTGACAAAGCTTCAAGTCAGCGATTACCCTGTTTATGAGCAGCCTGATGATCTAACATTTATGTCAGACACCTTTTTGCATTGCTCTGAGAGTGTCTAAATAAAATATTAACAACAAACAGAAGCAGGCCGTTGATAAAAAAAAAACCTTTTATAACATTTTTTAGCATTTTCCCCCTATGTTATATGTTATTAAGTACTTTGACATCAATAAAGGATGAATTTCTATTACATAATTTAAAATGATTCATTGTATGACTACGACATGCTTATTTTTCACAATCCTTTGTCAGTCATGATTGCTTCTAGTACATTATTATGGAAAATAATTCTCTAAAAATATAGTTTAAAAGAAATATATGTGTTTTGGTTCTTGCTTAGGCTAGGTTCACACTGCGTTTTCAGCATCCGTTTAACGGATCCGTTTTTTTTAACGCCCAGAAAAATAGGGTCAGCAACGTTTTTTTGTCCGTTTTGGTCCGTCAAAAAAAACGGATCCGTTTTTTTTTTATAATGGAAGTCAATGGAAAAACGGATGCACACAAATGAATCCGTTTTTTGCAATCCGTTTTTCATGCGTTTTTTGCAAAAAACGGATGCGTTAAACGGATGCTGAAAACGCAGTGTGAACCTAGCCTTAAGAGCTTGTACAGGAAAATGTAATCTGTGTAACTATTAAGTACTAACATAGCCAACATTATAGTAAAAATATTAACTTAAAGGGGTTATCTGGGAAAACACTGATGTGGGGAAATGAAGAAATGGCATACAAGATGTTCTACAATCTCCTGGAAATATAGAACAGCAAGAAAAAGTAAGTGAACCCTTTGCTATTACTGAATGTGTGCATTGATAACTAATAGTATATAACTCAAGATTATAGGAAGAGCCAAGCTTTTTAAACTAACAGTTGTATCATGCAATCATTTTATTATCCACAGAACATGGAGCCCTAGTAGCCTGTAGATCCTCCTCCTCCTGGAAAATGTGTGTTCAGCAAATCTGCTGCGATACTCAGTATCATTATAGTCTATGGTCCTGCATTCACAGTGGGTTTTCATTCTGCTGCCATATTTACCTTATTTGCTGCCGTGGCAGTAAAAATAATAAACAGCAAGTGCTTACCTGCCCGTGTCATCTCCTGCACGAGTCTTCGGGTCCCTGCTCACTGATGGCCTGCTAAGCCAATCACTGTGGCAGGACAGCTCAGTGATTGGCTGAGTGGGCTGTCAGTGAGTCAGGAACCTGAGACTGAAGCAGGAGCACGCCAGAGGATTGCGGGCAGGTAGGCATTGGCTGCTTATTATTTTTAACCTCACATCAGTGAAATAGTTAAACAAGGCCGTCATTAAATTCTTGTAGCGGAATGTAGTTCTGATGCGAGAATGCAGGGCCATAAACTATAATGGCACGAGCACAGCAGATTCGCCGCAAAACTCGCAGTGTGTAGTCTGCTGCGATCTTGCAACATGTGAATGCACCCTGCAATATCTTGATAGGATAGCCAGGACTGTAACTCAGCCGCTCTTAAATGGTCACTGTCCTTATAACTTACAAAATCTAAATCAACAGGGGATATGAAATAAAGCATGTTTGCAATTTACATTTATTATTATTAATATTATTTTTAGTTATCATGCTTTATACCAAAGGTAAACACAGAAAGTCCTGGCCAGTACAGAATGTCATGGCGCAATGTGTCTGTCAATCAAATGACTGACTTCTCAGATGACTGGGACTTCCTGTGTTGTGTCTCTTTTTTTTCAACCAGCTTAACACTAGAAAGCTGTGTTCAGGAGATTGGACATGCTTAAGGTTTCCCAGAAGCATTGTAGAAGATCCGAGTCTTGGTCTTGGGTATACATAAAACAACTTTTTTTTTGCACTGCAGATGTTTACTTTGTGTACGCATATTGCCGATTAGCTAAGTCATTACCAGAGAGCTTCCCATATTGTTTATACAGTATCTGCACTGTAGATGCTTACTCACTGTACTCAATGAAAAACAAGATTGGTACAACTCTGTATTATAAGCTTAGTTAAGCCCCTTTTACAACACTCCTTCTACGACCGGCCGATAATTGACCCATGTAAAAGTGTCAGCAATAACCTGAGGAGGGAAAAAAAAGCATCTTTTGTGCGACTTTGGCTAGGTTCACACTACGTATATTTCAGTCAGTATTGTGGTCCTCATATTGCAACCAAAACCAGGAGTGGATTAAAAACACAGAAAGGATCTGTTCACACAATGTTGAAATTGAGTGGATGGCTGCCATTTAATGGCAAATATTTGCTGTTATTTTAAAACAACGGCTGTTGTATTGAAATAATGGCAGTTATTTACCGTTATATGGCAGCCATCCACTCAATTTCAACATTGTGTGGACAGAGCCTTTCTGTGTTTTTAATCCACTCCTGGTTTTGGTTGCAATATGAGGACCACAGTACTGACTGAAATATACGTAGTGTGAACCCAGCCTTAAAATGTAATGCTATTGGCCGCACTTCTCTCTGTATAAACAGGGAATGTGTGACCGATAGGAATATATTTAAGTGGCACTCATCAACTACTAGAAGCTGCTATCGCTAAGGTTGGTTTCAGGAGCTAGCACTCTCCAGGAAGCCTTCAGATACTCCCTGAACTATCTCCATGTAATCACTAGTTACATTCATCAAATACTTTCCCCCAAACAATTATCGGCCTTAACATGTAGTGACATGTATTGAACTTATGGGTGTGTTTAAGAACCCACAACAGAATGTAATAAGTGTAGTTTAATATAACGAAACAAAGCTTAATACAAAAAGACATTAACAAACCTAACACTCATGTATTTGGATCTAGCACCTGGGGAAGGCAGAAAAAAGTAGGACAAATCTTCAATGTGGATTCACCCTTTATCCCCCAAAGGTGTAGAATTTGTAGACTTATGTTTCAGGCCAATAGCCTTTGCCCTATTTTTAGGAGAATAATTGGATTTTTCACCCATTTTGGTTTAAGTTCTTTTTATAAACCAGTATTTGACAGGCAAATATTTTTTAAATGGAATTTTTTGGGATTATTCTACCCAAAATTTTGTATAATCTGGGATTTGCATCCAATTTATCGTTTGCAACTTTTTAAAAAAGTCACAAAAACTGGTGCAGGCTTACGTCTAGTCAGTACCAGGTAAATTTATTTGCAACTTTTTTTAGTGTCTTTTTACTTAGATGCATTTACTATGACAATTCCATAAATCACACACAATATATTGCAACAAGGAAAACCCTAACCCACATTAGAATAGTAGCACACATTAGACTCCTTTAGTGAATGTCCCCCACTGTGAATACTTGATCATTGCAAACTACTGTACTGTTTCTTTAAGAAGATTGACAAGTAAAAGTTTTCTACTGCTTAAGGATATGTTCCCACTACGGATTAATCTGCCATCTGCCCAAAGAATTTACATGGCAATTCTTTGAGCGGATGATGAATTAAGTCTTTAAATATCACTATGGGATAGGCAAAGCTTCAAGCAGAGTCTGCCATGTGGCCTCCACCTGAAATTTTGGTGCCTATTCCATAGTGGAAACATACCCTATGTATTCTGTGCCTTTCTCAATTGCCCAATTACTTAAAGGGAACACCAGGGACAGCCTTTAAACAGACGTGTATTGGGAGCATGACGGTACCATCAGCCCTTGCAAGAAACACCTAGTACCCCTAGGTCACCACAAAGGGATTTCAATTATTATTATTACTTTTTTTTGTACCAAAAATAGCCAAAAATATTGTCCATGTGCTGTGTTTGGTGTTTCTGCTCAACCACATTAGCTATAGTGAGCTTGGGCTAGTAGTAGTAGTAGTAGTAGTTTAACACTAGTAGTAGTTTAAACTAGTTTATTACTAGTTGCCTTTTATAACTTCAAACAACACTTGAAGTCCCTACCTCAAAGTTTGCCACAAAAACGCATTCTGATGTAAACTGTCAGGGAGTCCTGGGGTCCGGGAAGATGGAAGTCTCTTGTCTAGACCCACAACCCCTGTCCCTACCTGCTTGCCCCCCTAGGCTAACCCCTAGGGCAGCAACTGGGCGACAGTCCCTAAGTTACCTAGGGACACAGGGAGGTAGACAGTACACACAGACAGGTATATACAAACAGGTCAGGCAGTCCGAGTCAGCAACAGGAGGTCACGTCAAAATCCGAATCAGCAAACAAGGGGTAAACAGAGTCCGGTCCTAGGTCAAACATGAGAGGTAACTCAGTACAGAGGATGAGGCAAAAGCGAAGTCCAAGTGTCAAAAATCTAGCAGAACAAGATATGCTGGTGTAGCTGGAGACCAAACATACACTGGCAACTACAAGGTGTAATTCACCAGCTTAAATGCTACCAGAGCTCCCGCCCCAGCCCCTGATAGGAGCAAGGAGTCTGACAGCAGCATGAGACACCAATAGCAGCCATGGAGCCCTCCCCTGTACTCAGACAGGAGCAAGCCTCAGGAGAATGCAACACCTGAATGCTTAACCCCACGAGCACCAGAGAGGAGTCAGGAGAAGCATGAAGCCTGGTGTCGGCTCCCTGGCAGCAGAGCAAGAAGTGTGAACAGGTCAGAGAGAAATCGGGCGTCTGCTGATTCTTCCAGCCGAGTTCACACACACAGACTGAACTCTAACATAAACATCCAATTGTGTTGAGTGTTAATCGAGATACCATGTATTAAGTTTATCATATAAAAATTAATTTGCATAGATCTTCAATTAATCTCCACTTAGTTTTTCTTTCACTAAATTATTATGGATATAATGGAACATGCGTCTATTTAATACCATGTCATGGCAATAATCCACAACTGAAAATTATGACCTGCAGAAAATCTATCAATAAAACAGAAAGGCTTTTAGCATTTATGAATGTGATAACAAATGACACTCGTACAAAGTAGTTATCAATACTTGTGTAATGCACTCTGCATGTTTTGTCTCTGAGAAATTAACTGAAGACCATGAATCTCCATGGGAATGTGTGATCCTTGGATTGCTGGCTGTCTCTGAATGTTTGAATGATTTCTGCAGTTTACTATTTTAAATGAAAAAAAAAAGAAAAAAAAAATCAATGGCCATCAACAGGAACACATGTGAGTACAGGCATAAGGTTTCCCAGAAGATGAAATAACAGGATGATTTTTACATAATCTTGTTTGGGCCACTCAGTATCCCTATAGGCTTACACTTCCCTGCAGTGACATCACCAAGCAATGTGTATCCCAAATGATTTTACAATATTATATTCCCTGCATGTAGCGTTAGCAAAGAGCCAAAAGTCTGTGGCTATGTTCACACAACATTTTAGGCACATGTTGATAATTTTGGACGTAAATAATGATTAGGCTGAAAACACATAAGGATTTTTTTGGAGGAAACTGCTACGACAGTTTTTGTGCCAAAGCCAAAAGAGGATCCAACAGGAAAGAAAAGTACAAGTCCTACCTTTACATTTTCCATCCCATTTGAATCTACCTCGGGGTTCTCCAGAAAACTGCTGTGTGTGTTTCCAGCCTCATGCTCTTCGTTTGCGGCCGTTATCAAAATACAGACGTATTTTTGCCTCAAAAAACAATGTGTGAACATACCCTGTAAGTAACAAATCCTACAAATATAGTATACAGTGCAGGAATTTAGATCATCATCATGTTTGTTATTATTATTATTTTTAGAAGAAATTTTTTTTCTCCATGAGACAAATATTGCTTAGTGTAGAAACCACTTGGTACGTTAGCAGCTTGAATGCCCCTTCCCCTTCTGCAGGTATACCAGATGGTTCTTTTCATTTGTATTGGGTGGGCCAGCCATTTTTTGAATAGGTCGGCCATTCAGGACCTCAATGGCTACCTTTGCAAACAAAATATTGATTGTGGAATGTTCATCAGAATCTAAAAAGGATATATAGATATGATAGATATCAGGTAGGTAGGTAAATAATCAGATAAAATACTGTATAAAACAGATAGACAGATGCTATAGATAGATGGATACAAGGTAAATTCAACGGCACTCCAATGGATCAGGTGCAAAAAAAAAAAGAAAAAGAAAGGAAAAGTGTTTATTTTACCCAACAAGGTGCAGCACAACAGAGCAGTATAGCAGCGACGTTTCTGTGGCCTTACACCCCCATTCTCAAGCCTCAAGATAGATAGATAGATAGATATAGGAGGTGGACAGCACAACAAGGTCAGACGAAAGGGGGTGCTAGTAGAGAGGAATGAAGACCAATCCCAGATTGCTAGGTATAACGACGATCCACCGCATCCATGGATCATCGGTATACCTAGATAGATAGATAGATAGATTGATCGAAGCAAGTTAAGGTTAGGACTCTGGCTTGGCCATTCCATAATGCATACCTCTATATACATTTAAGATTATGGAAGATTTTGCAATCCAGTGGTCTAAAGATATAGAGAAAGATAAATATGATGTGGTGGATAGACACAGATCTATAGTCTTTACTTTGCAGAAGGCTGTTATCGTCTCCTTCCTACTTGCAAATTTGCCTAAATGTGCAACTGTATCTGAACTAGTCTTTGAAATGTTACTGTAGATTATCATGTTTTTTTTTCTATTTGGCATTTTTTTTACACATAAACAAACAAAAACTTTCCTAAATAAAGACCTGCAATCAATACTTGGTAGTGTTGTGATGCTGTAACATCAATCAGACACGCATGAGATGATTTACAGAGTGCTATGTTTCAAACTTGACCCTATCAAATCTCTGAAACCACTTAAAAAATAAATTTACTCTGGCCTCTGTAACCCCATTTTAAAAAAGGTGACTAAGATGAAGTAATTTATAAGTCATAGTTTTATTAATGCTTTTAAGTTTTCTATGCTCAGCAATGCAGTGAAAGAGTGACTTCTGATCACACGCTCACCTAAGGCACTTTCAGGGGTTTGGGGCAAATGATGAACTCATAAATAGGTGCTGCACTGTGTGTTATCCTGCTATAAATTCACCAACCTTTCAAGTACATCAAACAGAGCAAACTGAACCAGCCATTCTACTTGTGGAGCTTATAGACTAATGTGGTTCTAATGAGCAGCTGGGCAGAGTGCTTCCACAGGCATATCTAATGTTTTCCAGGAGAGCAGGACAAGTATATTTGTGCTATGAATTACAAGTACACTTCAGTCAGCTATATGGAACACATAAGAAGGCATAAACTAAAACTCTATGTCCTAGAGTTACCATATTTTATATGAAAAAAGACGCAGTCCACCGAGAAGGTTTGGTTGTAAAGTTAGCTCCATACTTATTTTGCTGTGTTTTTTTATTTTTAAAGGATTTTTTATTTTGTTGCTGAATTAAACTATAAAAAAGGAAATAAAATAAAAACTGATTGTGATATAAATTATGAAGACCAATGAAAATGATGCTCATTATTTTGCTTTCCATTGATGGTAAGGCTATGATTACACAATGGGAAAATTTTAGTGCCATCGCGATTATTTGCGGCTGCCATTACCAACAGACATCTGTCTTTTCACGCTAAAATGGCGGCTGGCCAGAAAGACCTATGTGGGAACATAGCCTAAAGCATTGTGGACTTTTTGATTCATATCCCCAGAACAAATCATCAATATCTTAATGTGTTGGGTTTCCAACACCTGGAAAGGTAACAATATGGCTGCCTGCAGTGGGTACTAAAGGGACTTAAAAGTGACTCCTTAACCAAAATCTGTCCCTCCCAAACCACTTGTATCTTCGGATAGCTGCTTTTAATCCAAGATCTGTCCTGGGGTCTGTTCAGCAGGCGATACATTTATTTCCTAAGAAACAACTTTTAAACTTGCAGCCCTGTGTCAAATTGTGTGTGCCTAGTGTGTCTGTGCCCTAGGCCTGCCCCTCCATCCCTCCTCCCCGCTTCTTCTCCATTAGAAACACCCCTGGGCAGAATTTCTTCTAATCATCACTTGTCTAAACACTGCACATGTGCTGGATTGTTAAGACACCTGTGCAGGGTTTAGACAAATGATGATTATGAGAAATCCTGCCCAGAGGCAATTCTAATAATGCATAGGAAGGGGAAGAAGGACTCTAGGCCACGCCAGTTTGACACAGGGCTGCAAGTTTAAAAGCCAAATGGACCCCATTTCAGATCCTGGATTAAAAGCAGCTATCCGGGTTGGGGGTGGGGGGCAGATTGTGGGAACAGAGTTGCTTTAAGAGCGTACTAGAAAGGAGTGTGATGCCCAACTCTTGGCAGGTTTATTCCTCTCTAGATACGATATGTTGTTTTTACAGGGAGATTTACTCAAAAGAGCATGTGAATGTTCTGTTGTAACTTCTGGAAGGAAGCAATCTGAACGAAAAAATACACTTTATTCACTACATATGTGTACTCTTTTGGCATAACATGTGATGCTGAAGTGCCATCTATTTTTTGCCAGACTCATTTTGACAAGGTACTCTTCCTGAATGTGGCAAGCATATTGGGGAGAAAACTGCAATTTCACATTTAGTGTTTTTCTTGAAATCTTTCACACTTGCTCCAGTAGACTTTTCCTTCCAGATTACCCCAAATGAAGAAGTCTGGTGGTGTCGGATTCAGTGACAATGGTGGGCAAAGCCACTTTAAAAATTATGCTGTTGCCGAAAAAAGGACTCTGCTTCTGCCATGCTCCTTGCCAATGCATGACACATTGCTCCATCTTGCTGGAAGGAACCATCCAGTTAATTAACAAACCTAAAAAAAATCAGGCCTTTTATGCGCTCCTATATGAATATCTACTATTTTGTCTTGGAGTGATTATTGGTGAGTGACAAAGCGATTTTCAGTGGCACCATAGGCGCGTGTTATGGAAATTACCATCACCTGACAAATGAAATCCCACCTCATATGTGAACCGTGTGATGCTCTTCATTGCTTTGTTATCTATCACAAATGCCTAGAAACAATGATAATATCTGACTTTTCTCTCCATATTACTTATTTTGAGCATCTGAACAATGGTCACACCATATGCATGCAATTTTGCCCTTTTTGCAGCTCCTTGACATGTTGAATAAGATCTTCCAGTCTTCTGTGCTAAGCATGCTCCAATGTTTCACATCATTTGTGTCCTGCAACATTCTTGGATGGCCCCCGCCAAGAGAAGGGATTAGTGTTTCCATACTTTCCAGTTTCCATAGCATTTCCTGAATAACAAAATATTTGAAGGTATGTCACAAACACCATAGTTCTTCCTAAATTCAGTCTTACATTGCTTAACCCATTAAAGACTGCACAAATTTTTGCACTTTTTCCTCCTTTAAAGGCCATAGCACATCCAGTGCAGGTAATTCTCACCATTTAAATGCTGCTGTCAGTTTTAGGCTATGTTCACACAACAATTTTTTTTTTTTTTTTTGTAAAATAACATCCGCTAAATTAAAGGGGTTATCCAGTGAAAATCTTTTTCTTTCAAATTACCTGGTTTCAGACTATAGTGATATAGATTTGTAATTTACTTCTATTTTAAAATCTACAGTCATGGCCAAAAGTTTTGAGAATGACACAAATATTATATTTTCACATGATCTGCTGCCCTCTGGTTTTTATGTGCGTTTGTCAGATGTTTTTATCACATACAGAAATATAATGCAATTATACTATGAGTAACAAAAGCTTATATTGACAGTTAGAATCAGTTAATGCAGCAAGTCAATATTTGCAGTGTTCTTCTTCTTCAGGACCTCTGCAATTCTCCGTGGCATGCCCTCAATCAACTTCTGGACCAAATCCTGACCGATAGCAGTCCATTCTTGCACAATCAATGCTTGCATTTTGTCAGAATTTGTTGGTTTTTGTTTGTCCATCCGTCTCTTGATGATTGACCACAAGTTCTCAATGGGATTAAGATCTGGAGAGTTTCCAGGCCATGGACCCAAAATCTCTATGTTTTGTTCCCTGAGCCATTTAGTTACCACCTTTGCTTTATGGCAAGGTGCTCCATTATGCTGGAAAAGGCATTGTTGATCGCCAGACTGCTCTTGAACGGTTGGGAGAGGTTGCTCTTGGAGGACATTCTGGTACCATTCTTTATTCATGGCTGTGTTTTTAGGCAAGACTGTGAGAGAGCTGATTCCCTTGGCTGAGAAGCAATCCCACACATGAATGGTTTCAGGATGCTTTACAGTTGGCACGAGACAAGACTGGTGGTAGCGCTCACCTTGTCTTCTCTGAATAAGCTGTTTTCCAGATGTCCCAAACAATCGGAAAGGGGATTCATCAGAGAAAATGACTTTACCCCAGTCCTCAGCAGTCCACTCCCTGTACCTTTTGCAGAATATCAGTCTGTCCCTGATGTTTTTTCTGGAGAGAAGTGGCTTCTTTGCTGCCCTCCTTGAGACCAGGCCTTGCTCCAAGAGTCTCCGCCTCACAGTGCGTGCAGATGCACTCACACCAGCCTGGAGTATATCCAAATTGCCAGTTTAAAACTGAAGCAGTAGACTTTGTAAAAATTAATATTTGTATCATTCGCAAATCTTTTGGCCATGAATGTAGTCTTCCCATTCTTATCAGCTGCTGTATGTCCTGCAGGAAATGTTGTTTTCTTTCCAGCCTGACACAGTGCTCTCTGCTGACATATCTGTCCTAGACAGAGAATGTCCAGAGCAGTAGCAAATCCCAATAGAAAACCTCTCCTGCTCTAGACAGTTCCTCTCTCGGCCAAAGATGTCAGTAGAGAGCACTGTGTCTGAATGTAAATAAAACATTTCCTGCAGGACATACAGCAGCTGATAGACTGGAGATTAAAAAAATAAATAAATTACAAATCTATATAACTGACACATATATAGTAAGAGCGCACACTGGATAAGTGAAAAATAAAGAGAAAAAAGGGAGTGTGAGCTGCCTCAAAAAGTAGTGACCAAGACAAACAGCGAACAAGCCTGAGGAAAAGATGCTCAGTACATCCAATAAATGTACAAAAAAATACAAATTTTATTAAATATTGACAAGTTAAAACACACAAAAAACAAGAAAGGCTGTATACAGCAATAAAAACTACAAGGAGGTAGACCAAAATACGTCAACCCTCTAACCAAGATACGCCACATGAATATAACATACTTAAATATCTAGCATCCCTCACTAATATCAAAGTATGAATATTCAACATATACATACATACAGATCAAAATGTGAATATACAACAAATACATGCATAAATGTAGAGAGTAAACATGATACAGGAATAATATATACATAAAGTACCAGAGATACATGCAATGTTGTACAAACCAAAATGCAGAACTTGTAGAGGGATGAAAGTGACCCGGTCTATACCCTACCCCAGGCGTTCCGTCAGCAAGACGCTGACTTCATGAGGGGTCTGTGTGTGAACTCACAATATTAGACATTTTATAGTAAATCAAATAATTAGTCCACCAATCATAAGCCAAATCGGGCAGTACTCAGAGGTGAAGACATAATGACCGCCCTCCAGCGTCCAGCATGGAGTATATGCCGGAAGTATCAGCCGACACACAAGAAAGGACCTGTGCAATGTTCAGCATGGAGAAAATGTTCCAGTGGCATTCCTAATGATGAAGAGGGCGGGGGAGACGAAGAGGGGGTGCAAAGTTAGGGCACAGATACTCCCGTTTGGCATGGGCTGCAAGTTTAAAAGTTGGTTTTTAGGACAATAACTGCATCCCCTGCCGAACGGACCGCAGGACAGATCTTGGATTAATAGCAGCTATCTGAAGGTACAAGCTGTTTTGGGGGGGGGGGGGGGGGGGTGACAGACTGTGGGTACAGAGTGGATTTAAATAATGAACCAAGGGCCTAGATGGTTGCTTAAGTATGCTAAACAACGGCCATTGTGTTTTTTTATATTCCATATGCAGCAATACCAAATACATTTATTTATTTTTGCACTCCATTTGAAAATTGGAATAGAAAGCTTATACTGATGATCAGAGTTCTACTATTGCATAGCAGTGATTGAGCATTAGATTAGTGCTCTGCTAGTACAGCCTAGCAAATTACCCAGTTGACAGTTTAGAGGCATAATGCTTTGGAAACTAAATAGCCCCTCTCAGTTACACTGTAGGGGTGCCAAGCAGAACACTGAGAATACCAGAGAACCTGTTGGCTTTAGTTTAAGTAGCATTTTAATCACATGGGTGAGAAATGTTATTGCAAGAATTCCAGGATCTTCTTTGGACCCTCCTATCTCCTTCCACAATTCGTAAACCCAGAGTTGGCTTCCTCTAAGGTAGGCCCTACTGTGTTTCTGAGAATTGTGAGTCTTTTCTGTGCATTGGAACAGTTGTAAATACAGTTTTGTGTTTGTACGAATGTTGGTGACAAACATAAAATAACCATAGTAACAAATCAAATGAAAGAATATTAGATCAGATGCATACAGTGTATACATATATATTTATTTATTTTTTTGCAGAT
Source organism: Dendropsophus ebraccatus (assembly GCF_027789765.1). NCBI lineage: Eukaryota > Metazoa > Chordata > Amphibia > Anura > Hylidae > Dendropsophus > Dendropsophus ebraccatus. The sequence goes on from NC_091457.1 coordinate 79,116,662, forward strand.
GTTACTGGGATAATGACCATTACATCCACAAAAAAAATGCAGATCCCACAGACTATTGGTGTGTATGTGCCGCAATTACAGTCTGCACTAGGACTTGTCCTTTTTTCCACAGAAGTTATGGATCCATGCAAAATTATGGATGTACAATTACAGACAAATTCTATGGTCGTGTGAATGAGACCTTAGAGTTAATATAAAGACATTAACCCCTTGCCTCTAAAGCCTGTTTTGGCCTTAATGACCAGGCTCATTTTTCAAAATCTAACCTGTCTCACTTTATGCGCTTATAGCTCAGTGATGCTTTAACGTATGCTAGCGATTTTGAGATTGTTTTTTTCGTCACATATGACAGTTTATATTAGTGGCAAAATTTGGTCACTACTTTGTGTGTTTTTTGTGAAAAACATCAAAATATCATGAAAAATTTGAAAATTTTGCATTTTATGAACTTCTGAAATTCTCTGCTTCTAAAAAAGGAAGTCATAGCAGATAAATTAGTTACTAAATCACATTACCAATATGTCCTCTTTATTCTGGCATAATTTGGGAAACATATTTTACTTTTTTAGGATGTTATGGGGCTTAGAAATTTATTAGCAAATTATCACATTTTGTGAAAGTTTCCAAAACTGATTTTTTTTTTTAGGGACCAGTTCTTTTTTAAAATGGATTTAGAAGGCTTGTATACTGGAAACCCCCATAAGTGACCCCATTTTGGAAACTAGACACCTTAAAGAATTAATCTAGGGGTATAATGAGCATTTTAACCCTACAGGGGCTGGAGGAAAGTATTCACAATTAGGCCGTAAAAAAATCGAAAATTAAAATTTTCAAATAATATATACGTTTAGATTAAAGTTTCTCATTTTCAAAAGGAACATGAGAAAAAAGCATGCCCAAATTTGTAACGCAGGTTCTCCTGAATACAACGGTACCCCATATGTGGGCGTAAACCATTGTATGGGCACACAGCGGGGCTCAGAAGGGAAGGAACGCCAATTAGCTTTTTTTAATGCAGATTTTGCTGAAGAAGTTTCTGAGCACCAGGTGCGTTTGCAGTGCCCCTGTAGTGTCCGCAGAATAGAATCCCTCCAAAAGTCACCCCATTTTGGAAAGTACACCCCTCAAAGAATTCATCTTGGGGTGTGGTGACCATTTTGACCCCACAGGTATTAGAGGAAAGTATTTAAAATTAGACAGTAAAAATGAAAAACTTGAATTTTTCCAATAATATGTTCGTTTAGTTTGAAATTTCTCAATTTTACAGGAACAAGAGAAAAAAAGTACCCCAAAATTTGTAACGCAGGTTCTCCTGAGTACAACGGTACCCCATATGTGGGCATAAACCACTGTATGGGCACACAGGAGGGCTCAGAAGGAAGGGAGCACCAATTAGCATTTTCAGTTCAGATTTTGCTGAAGTAATTTCTGAGCGCCAGGTGCGTTTGTAGTGCCCCTGTAGTGTCCGCAGAAGAGAACTCCCCCATAAATCACCCCATTTTGGAAAGTACACCCCTCAAAGAATACATCTTGGGGTGTGGTGACCATTTTGACCCCACAGGTATTAGAGGAAAGAATTCAAAATAAGACAGTTAAATTGAAAAACTAGAATTTTTCCAGTAATATGTTCGTTTAGTTTGAAATTTCTCAATTTCACTAGGAACAGGGGAGAAGCTGCATGCCAAAATCTGTAACGCAGGTTCTCCTGAGTAGAACGGTACCCAATATGTGGGTATAAACCACTTTTTGGGCACACAGCCGGGCTCAGAAGGGAAGGAGCGCCAATTAGCATTTTCAGTGCAGATTTTTCCAAAGAAGTTTCTAAGCGCCAGGTGCGTTTGCAGCGCCCCTGTAGTGTCAGCAGAATAGAACCCCAACAAAAGTCACCCCATTTAGAAAAGTACACCCCTCAAAGAACTCATCTTGAGGTGCAGTGAGCGGTTTGACCCCACAGGTATTAGAGGAAAGTATTCAAAATAAGACAGTAAAAATGAAAAACTCGAATTTTTGCAATAATATGTTCGTTTAGTTTAAAATTTCTTAATTTCACGAGGAATGGGAGAAAAAACGTACCCCAAAATCTGTAACGCAGCTTCTTCTGAGTAAAACGGTACCCCATATGTGGGTATAAACCACTGTATGGGCACACAGCGGGGCTCAGAAGGAAGGGAGCGCCAATTTGCTGGAGCAAAACCGCAACTAGTAATTGTTATTAGAATAGCGCAGTTAATAAAATACAATAAAAAATGAGATTACAGGTAATGTGGGGTGGTCACGGCCAACCTGGTGTGGTTATGGGCAACCTGGGGTGGTTATGGGCAACCTGCGGTGGTTACGGGCAACCTGCGGTGGTTACAGACAATCTGGGGTGGTAACGGGCAACGTGGGGTGGTAACGGGCAACGTGGGGTGGTTACGGATAAACTGAAGTGCTTATAGGTAATCTGGGATGGGTACCTGTAATTTGGGGTCGTTACAGGCAATCTGGCGTGGTTACGGGCAATCTGGAGAGGGTCACTGGCAATTTGGGGTGGTTAGAGGCAACGTGCGGTGGTCGGAGGAAACGTGCGGTGGTCGGAGGCAACGTGCAGTGGTCGGAGGCAAAGTGCGGTGGTCGGAGGCAACGTGCGGTGGTCGGAGGCAACGTGCGGTGGTCGGAGGCAACGTGCGGTGGTCAGAGGCAACGTGCGGTGGTCAGAGGCAATCTGGGGGGAATTACGTGTGATTAGGGGCAACATGGGGTGGTTACAGACAATCTGCGGTGGTAACGGGCAACATGGGGTGGTTACAGACAATCTGCGGTGGTTACGGGCAACATGGGGTGGTTACAGACAATCTGCGGTGGTTACGGGCAACATGGGGTGGTTACAGACAATCTGGGGTGGTTACGGATAAACTTAAGTGCTTATAGGTAATCAGGGGTGGGTACATGTAATTTTGGGTGGTTACGGCAATCTGGTGTGGTTACGGGCAATCTGGAGGGGGTCACTGGCAACGTGTGTGAGTTAGAGGCAACGTGCGGTGGTTATAGGCAACGTGCGGTGGTCAGAGGCAACGTGCGGTGGTCAGAGGCAACGTGCGGAGGTTACGTGCAATCTGAGGGGTTACGGGCAATCGGGGCTGATTACGGACCATCTGGAGGGGGTCACTGGCAATTCGGGGTGGTTATGGGCAATGTGTGGTGGTTATGGGCAACGTGCGGTGGTTATGGGCAACGTGCGGTGGTTATGGGCAATGTGCAGTGGTTATGGGCAACGTGCGGTGGTTATGGGCAATGTGTGGTGGTTATAGGCAACTTGCGGTGGTTAGAGGCAACGTGCGGTGGTTAGAGGCAACGTGCAGTGGTTATGGGCAACTTGCGGTGGTTATAGGCAACGTGCAGTGGTCAGAGGCAACGTGCGGTGGTTACGTGCAATCTGGGGGGTTACGGGCAATCGGGGCTGATTACGGACCATCTGGAGGGGGTCACTGGCAATTCGGTGGTGGTGGTTACAGGCAATGTGGTGGTTACAGGCAATGTGCGGTGGTTATGGGCAACGTGCGGTGGTTATGGGTAATGTGCAGTGGTTATGGGCAACGTGCGGTGATTACGTGCAATCTGGCGTGATTACGGGCAACCTGGGGCGGATACGGGCAACCTGCGGTGGTTACGGGCAACCTGGGGCGGATATGGGCAACCTGCGGTGGTTACGGGTAATCTGGGGGGGGGGGGGGGGGGTTAGGGGTAATTTGGGAGTAAACTGCAATTATTACTATAATAAAAAGTGTGTGTTTTATTTTTTTTGTATGTTTTTCACTTTTTGTACTTTATACATTCATATTCACTGTATTACTATGATTACTGTGATATTTTCTATCACAGCAATCATAGTTCAGTGACAGAGATCAAATTGGTCTCTGTCACTTTAAATTTTCCGAGATAACTGATAAACATCGTTTGTTCGCAGGGATGGGGGCGGCCATCTTGGATGTGATGGCCCCCCGGGGAGGGGAGCGGGTTAGTGATCGCCCACTAGGGGGGCTGATCTGGGGTCTTATTTATACATTTTCATCTCCCCCCACCGTGGATTCACAGTGGCGGGAGATGAAAGCTGTCGGCGGCGCCGGTAATGCACGGTACCGGCGGATCGCCACTATAACTGTAATAGCGGCGATCCGCTGATATTGGGGGACGCGGGGAGGGGGGCCGGGGGACATACTGGTAGTGGCGGTAGGGGGAGGCAATGTTCTGCAGCCTCCCCCGCCGCCTGATCGGCGGGAGGCCATGAATCTCCCCGTAGACGCTGCGGTCGCATTGACCGCGGCGTTTATGGGGTTAACTGCCCGGGGGAAGCGCGGCTCCCCTCCGGGCAGAGGCAGCAGGGGGATGCTGTGTGACATAGCCTCCTCCCGCTGCCCGATCACCGTTAGGGACAGCAGGGGGAGGCAGGGAAGCCATGACGTTTGGGAAACGTCATGTTGCGGGAACTACCTGCTTTATATGACGTTTCGCAAACGTCATTTTGCGGCAAGGGGTTAATATTGAGAGGTCTTAAACATAGCTTGGATCATGATAATAAGTTTCAGACACCCTTAGATATGTTTTATATACTATTTAAAGCTCTGTGGTCACAAATGTATAGCCATCTTTAAGAACAAATAAAAAAATTGCTGAATTTTCGATTGTGTTACCTTATGATGTCATAATATATTGCTGTGTTTCTCCCAGTCACACATGCAAATGAAATGTTTAATGTCCTCTCAGCTGCTCTCAGATCTCTGATGTTCTTTCTGCCCTGGGGCATTTACAAGCCATTGAAGTGTTTATTTATTTGCACATTAGAAATCTAGCGATACTCTAATGCTCATTATGCCATTAGCACTTTCTATTTTCTTTCAACACTGGTTTTCTTTTCAACTAAATCAAAGTACGGCAGCTGGTAAAATTATGTTCCTTGAAAATTCCTGTCAGGTGGGGAGAACGATATTGCCTTTCTGCTTCACATCTTAAAATTTCAACTTGAAAGTTTAGCTTTGCAAAAGAGTAGATTTAAAAGCTCTGTAGTTCATGGCGACAGTGGATTGTTCTAAAACAAATGGTCCGTGTGTACAAAGGACTGGGAGCGGCTTCCTTGTGATGAAGGTGTACAGTACAGTCTAGCCTGAAGATGACGTTGTAAATGGCAGGAGGACTGTTAGAGTTAAGACCAACTATATTATTTAAAATTGCCTCAAATAATATCTTTTTATGTCCTTTAATACAGCATGTTTTTACATTGTTTGGAACAGAAAGCGACTACCTAATATAAACAGCAGCCATTTTGTTTTTAACCAAAAGCTCCTTCTATCCTTATTACAAAAGAGGCTATGTTCACATGTTTTTTTTTCCAGCTCCGTTTAAAATGACGTCCGTCAATTTGAGTCTAAAATAACGGACGTTATTTAGCTGTCTTACCTCCCCTTAGTGCAATGGCTGTTTGCACATTATTCCAGTTTTGGTTACTAATTAGCCTTTGGGTGTGTCTTTAATTGAAAATTCCATTGAATTTAATAGTAAAAATGGAGAAAGAACAGTGAAAAAAGAAAAACTGTGGACAACTAATAAAAAATGTCCACTGTCTCCAAAAGACGTAAAAAAATAATGATCATGTTCATTATTTTGCCGTCTGCGGTAAAAACGTCTGTTATTCAATACATTGTGTGCATTGGACGTCTGTCTTTCCATTGACTTCAATGCATTGCCATTGCAGTCAGTTAAATTGCGGCAATAACTGACATTTTAAATATCAAAATCGTTCGCCTTTTCTCTATTTTTGACATTGTGTGAACATAGCCATAGTCAGAAATGAATAGCTTAAAGTGTCACTGTCGTTATAACTTTAAAAATCTAAATCCACAGTAGTTGTGATATAAAGCAAGTTTACAATATACATTCATTAATTTTTTCTTGTTATCCTGCTGTAAAAAAAAGCTGTACTTACCAGAAATCCAGGTCCAGTCTCCAAAAGGCAGATTTTTTGCTGGTTGAAAAAACAGACTAAACACAGGAATTCTGGACAGTACAGAGTGTCACGGCTCAATGTGTCCATCAGTCACATGACTGCCTTATCTCTGTGAGCGCTCAGATAGCCTGGGATACACAAGACTTCCTGTTTTCTGACTGTTTCCTGTTTTTTTTTTTTAGAAAAAAGTCAGAAAACAGGAATTGCAAACTTGTGTTATATCACATCTGTTGATTTAGATTTTGAAAGTTATAACTAGGGATGAGTGAACCGAACCATTACAAACCAGATTCGATACAAACTTTGCAAAAAGTTCGGTTTGGCACCGAAAGTTTGTTACGAATCTGGTAAAAGTAACAACGGCAACACAAAATTGTACTTTTTTGACAGAATAGACCAGGATACAAGGGATTATTACTCCTATGATGCCTTGTATCCTGGTTTTCTGTGAATATTAAGATGTGTGCCGTCACCCCTGTTAGTCTCCTCAGACATACCTGGCTGCCTAATCAAAAATGTAATGTGACAGCTGTCTGAGTATCAACCAAGACACATGAAAACAACTTCAGTGTTCAAGCTTATCAAATTTATTAAGGGAAAATCTCAGTTCCTATCTTTACAATAAAGGTTAAAAAAAGTTAAAAAAAAAAAAAACTGTCCAAAATAAAAAAAACTGTCCAAAAAGTCCCATTACTGTCCGAGAAAAAAAAAAAAAGTCTCATCAGCTGTCCCATCACTGCACAGTTTTGAAGAAAAATGTTGGCGACTCATTGGGATTCTTAATTAATTATGGGCAAGGGCAGTACATGTCTGTTACTGCCCATTGGGTCAACATTCCCCCAGAAGACCACCAGAAAGTTAGCCCACTCTTGCCACTGTCACCTCCCCGATGCTTTAGGGGGCCAGTTCTGCAAAAGTTCTGCCTCCACCAGCTTGCAACCATCCACCGCTTTGACTGCAGTCCAAGCTGCCCCGGTGTCTTACCAACGATGTCAGGCCCAGCGCTGTCAGGCTTTCCTCCATTTTGTGAGCCTGGGTTAATGGAGCCACAGTGGGCAGGAGCTCCTCCGGACCATCAGGGAGGAGAAGGAGATATATGAATGGATGACCCCAGGTCAACTAATGGTGGGAAGTGTTGTACCCCACAAAGGGAGGAACCTTTTCTCTGCAGTGCAGCAGGGAGGGCTGTGTCATACACATTGTATGGCACATGTGATAAACCTCATAGTGCACAGGTTTCTTCAAACATGCCCTGCCAATTGTTGATCCCTTTTGAGGACGCAACTCTGTTTGTGAGCAGGCATGACTATGGGATCAACGACATCATCCCACTTGTCCGTGTTCTTGAAAGTGCGGTGAACAACATCATCAGCGAGGATTCACAGGCCACCACTCCAAGGCTGAACATCCTCCTCCTCCTCCGTGAATTGTCTGTTCTCAACCATACTGGCCAGGCTGCAATCAGGTACTACCTTCTCCTCCTTCTCAAAGAGTCTGTTTTCAATCATACTGGGCTGGGTGCAATCAAGTGCTACTGCCTCCTCCTTCTCCATAAATTGTCTGTTCTCAACCACACTGGGTCCAATACAGTACTATTACGGCTGCTGGTTCCACTGTCAAATGTCTGTTTTCCACCCTACTGGGTCCAAGGAACTTTATGTCCACTATTTTTGCACTTTTTTGATTTTTTCCACTTTTTTTATTGTAATAGCAACTGCAACAAAATGAAACTATACCCTATCAGACTCCCACTATTGTAGCTGCAGTTATTCAGCCGTTATAGCAAGGTTCGTTTTAGGTTCGGTTCGTCCGAATCTGAATTTCACGAAAGTTCGCCGGATCGAACCGAATCGAACTTTGCAAAAGTTCGCTCATCCCTAGTTATAACGACAGTGACACTTTAAGAGATGGATAACTTCTAATGATGTAATAAAAATATTCTGGCTTTTCATATTTCATCCTTAGTTACAGCTTTTGAAACTCCAGTACAGTTACTATTTTTTCTATCTATCTATCTTTCACGGTGCTGAACGTAGCCTGTCATTGCTTAAATTGTCCTTTGTCCCACAAGGGCTCACAATCTAAATTCCAAATAAGTATCTGTATTTTTGGAGTGTGAAAGGAAACCAGAGCAGCCAGAGGAAATCCTAACAAACACAGCAGAACATACCCTTGTAGATGTTGTCCATGGTGGGTTGCAAACTCAAGACCTCAGCACTGCAAAGCAATAGTGCTAACCACTGTGCTGCTTGCAAATAAAACAACTGCATATACTTTTACTTTACTACCTTTTACTACTTACTTGCAGGAGATTACATGACATCCAGGCTCCAGTTCAAACGACCAGGAACGGAGAGACCTCTACTTAATCAAATGGTTAGTTTAACACCTTACATGAAGCTATAAAATCATGACTGTGGCATTTAAGGAGTTTCTGGGTCTCTGTCACCCTTTCAGTACCTAGTGAACATGATTACTTAGTGGGTTATTGGTGTTTTTTGCAGACTGGTGTAATGTCTCCTGGTCTGCCATATCCATGTGCAGAGTTAGGCTATGTTCACACTACGTAAAAAACACGGCCGTTTTTCATAACAACGGCCGTATGTGCGCAAACGGCCGTTATTTGTAAAATGACGTCTGTTGTGTACGCAAATACGGCTGTTGTTATGACATACGGTCGTGTTTTTTACGTAGTGTGAACATACCCTAACTCTGCACAGTAGTGCAGTGTATTATATCACTGATTGGGAGATTGTCAAAATTCCTTTTAGGGACAAATAAAGAGGAGATAAAAACACAGTTTAATAAAATATCATTTTAAAAAAAGTCACCTCCTCAAAATACATTTCCACTTACCAAACTACACTTATTTAGGCTATATTAACACATAATATTTTGGTCAGTATTTCTGTCAGAATTTTGGTCATTATTTATAACCAAAATTAGGAGTTAAAAACGACAACGACAACATATCATGGCAAAATGTGGAGTCTCTGTGTTTTCAACTCATACCTGGTTTTGGTTGGAAAAAAATACTGACCAAAAGACACAGTGAATGTTCTAAAAGCAAAAATAAAATCCCTAAAATTGAAGTATTTTGTTAAATGGGCTATCCAGCGTTAGGAGAACATGGCCATTTTCTTACTTTCTTTCAGAGACAACACTAGTCTTGTCTCGAGTTAAAGCGACTCTGTACCCACAATCTGACCCCCCAAACCACTTGTACCTTCGGATAGCTGCTTTTAATCCAAGATCTGTCCTGGGGTCTGTTCGGCAGGTGATGCAGTTATTGTCATAAAAACAACTTTTAATCTGGCAGCGCTGTGTCTCATAGCCGGGGCTTACATTTGTATATTCATTAGGCTGGCACACCCTCTATGTCCTTCCTCCCCACCCTCCTCATCTTTAGGAATGCTCCAGGCAGATTGCTTCCTATACCCCGCCTGTGTGTATAATGAACATGGGCTGGATCATTAATACACCTGTGCAAAGTTCAAAAAGCAGTAAATGTTCCTGGATCATTCCTAATGATGAGGAGGGTGGGGAGAAAGAACAGAGAGGTGGTGCCAGCCTAATGCATATACAAATGTAAGCCCCGGACGTTAGACACAGCGCTGCCGGATTAAAAGTTGTTTTTATGACAATAACTGCATCCCCTGCCGAACGGACCCCAGGACAGATCTTGGATTAAAAGCAGCTATCCGAAGGTACAAGTGGTTTGGGGGGGACAGATTGTGGGTACAGAGTCGCTTTAAGGTGTGGTTTGCAATTGAGCTCTATTCACTTTAATGGAGCTGAATTGCAAAACCCCATCAAAACTGGAGGCAAAAGTCATGCTGTCTCTAGAAGAAAGTGGCCATGTTTTCCTAACGCTGGATATCTCCTTTAACCTACCTTGGCAAATGATCTAAAAAAAGGCCAACTAAAGTTATATAAGTCCCAAAGTGGTGTTATTAAAAAGTACAACCTGTCCCACGAAAAACAAGCACTTATATGGCTATATTGCTGAAAAATAAAATTATTAAAATATGATAATGGAACAACTATTAAAATTGGTCATTAACCCCATAAAGACCTATGATGTACAAGTATGTTATGGTGTCCCTAAGGGGGTACAGAAAGCCCTCTCTGTACTTTGCTGCTCCCGGCTGCTATCAACAGCCAGGGACTGCATTGTCATTTAAATGAAGTAAAAAGCCTTCAGTCGTGGTATAGTGGGGAGATCTGTTACTTGCCAGCCCAGGTCACAGTGAAGCTCTGATGCTTGTCCCAGCTCAGCAAACCCTATACAACCCTATGGGGGAGATTTATCAAAGGTTGTAAAATTTAGACTGGTGGAAACTGCCCACAGCAACCAATCATGGCTCCTCTTTTCTTTCACCAGAGCTGGAAGCTGAGCTGTGACTGGTTACTGTGGGCAGTTTGCACCAGTAAAAATTTTACACCCTTTGATAAATCTCCCCCTATGTGTCTACATGGTAACAAATAACCCTTGTGTAGGCCGATCCTGGAGCCATGTGGTCATTGTGTTACAAACTTCTTAGAATATTTTTGAATACATAAACTAAATATGTGTATCTGTTCTTATATAGCTCACAAACCCAAAGCAGTAAAATAAAAAAAGCCATTTTCCCCATGATTGCGTTGCCATGTTTGTGCAGGAATCATAGTCCTGTTGCAACTTGGTGAACTGAACATAGTAGAACTAAGGCATGTCACACAAAGGCATACACCCAAATGTGCTGTCTATCTCTCCCCTAAATGTGATGAATGTTCATCTTAACAGTGTCTGGCATAGATCAGGCTTCTGGGCATTTAATAAATTACTGTTAAGATACTGTTGAGATGCAAAGTATTTGGTACAAAATAACTTCTTCACTTTAAGTTTCTTCTAGAGATGCTTTTATATCATTGTATATCATTGTCTGACAGTATGATTCCAGTATTTTAGTAAGTGCTGTGACATACACATTTTTCTCTGTAGATAATGCTCCATCACTTGCATGCATTAGATGTTATAATATGTAACCTATACCTTTCATCTGTTTGACACTGTATTTTTTATTCCTTAAACTGTTATTGGAATATTTATGATCCATTTTGGATATAATGACAGGCTCTAAGTGGCATATTGTTTACTTAAACTATGAATTGACTTTATAAAAAATAAAGCATATTTGTATCCTGTTAGGGCTGATTTGAGTGTGATGAGTACAAAATGCAAGACTTGTGCTTTCTTGAGCAAGGGCTTCTATACCTATGTCTGCTAGAACACGATTACTCCCTGCACTAGTGTATTTGCTACTGTTATTTTTAATATACTTGCATTGGAGATTAGATTCATTCTTTATTATTCTTAATTGGTATCATCCATTTACAAAATAACAAGGTCAAGAAACAATATATATTGATTCATACCTGTGTGTACCAACTTAACTGCTGACATTTAACATAACTAGAGGTTGGTGCCACATTGCTGTGGGGCTCTAGCCTTGGAATTGTAAAAATGTGGAAATATGTCTCTAGGCCTTAGAAAAGAATAAGTATAAGTAGACACCAATACTATGTACATTTCATGTTGTAGTTAAAGCGACTCTGTACCCACAAACTGACCCCCCAAACCACTTGTACCTTCGGATAGCTGCTTTTAATCCAAGATCTGTTCTGCGGTCCGTTCGGCAGGTGATGCAGTTATTGTCATAAAAAATTAATTTTAAAATTGCAGCCCTGTGCCCAACCGGAGTATCTGTGCCCTAACTTTGCACCACCCCTCCGTCCCTCCTCCCCACCCTCTTCATCATTAGGAATGCCACTGGAACATTTACTTTTGTTTGAACATTGCACGGGTGTCTTAATGATCCAGCCCATGTGCTGTGGTAACACAGGGTGGGGAATAGGAAGCAATCTGCCTAGAACATTCCTAATGATGAGGAGGGTGGGGAGGAGGGACAGAGGAGTGGTGCAAAGTTAGGGCACAGATACGCCCATTGGGCACGGGTTGTAAGTTTAAAAGTTGTTTTTTGGACAATAACTGCATCACCTGCCAAACGGACTGCAGGGCAGATCTTGGATTAAATAGACGGCCTCTCCTCTAATAATTATCATGATCTATGTTACAAGATGGCCACCTTCCCCGATATTATTATACTATGGAAACATAGCCTAGAACAGTAATGAGTACATTTAGGCCTGATGCATTACACAGATCTAGTGTGTTGGGGCAGCTTTAGAGTACTAAGTAGAGTACCCCCTCCAACCACACAAAGCTATTAGTATATTGGTACTGCCATTGTGATTGGGTAACAGGGGGTCTAACTCTGTTTTTTGCCCCTCTGTTTCCCTATTAGGGTATGTTCACACTGAGTAAATCCTGCCTGCCTCAGTGTGCCATAGCCGTCTATGGGAGAGCACACAATTCTGCATATTGATGGCCTATCCTTATGGTGCGTTTACACACAGAGATTTATCTGACAAATTTTTTTAAGCCAAAGCCAGGAACAGACTATAAACAGAGAACAGGTCATATAGGAAAGACTGAGATTTCTCTTTTTAAATGCATTCCTAGCTTTGGCTTCAAAAATCTGTCAGATAAATCTCTCTGTGTAAAGGCGGCCTTAGTACAGGATATCAATATGTAACCAAAGTGCAAAAACCCACTGACCAGACTTTATAAGTTATTACAGTACAGATATATCCAGTGACTCACAGGAGGTGTCTTCTCTGCATGGATTACTGAAGTTACTCAAAGTTCTTCACCATCTTGCCATCATGAAGATTTCTCCTGGTGATGCCTTGTCTCCGCAGGATCTGCCAGACAAACATTTTAGGCTGCAATCTACTGGCACCATAACACTGACTGATGCAGTGCTCCACTATCCTTTTTGTTTGTATATACACACACACATATTTCTAACATACAGTACACACAATATACACATCACAATCACACATGTACAGTGTTCACATGACGAACACACGCATACACAAACGCACATGTATACATACCTTTCCTGAAGAGCAGGGAGCAGGTCTGTAGATTGTGGATGTGGTGGCAGGCAGGGAGCTGCACTGTGTCTGCACACATCCCCATCCCCTCTGTCCCGACAGAAGCTGCAGACCAGGAAGCATTGGAGGCTTGTTAGAGCCTTGTCCATGTGCTGCAACCACAGCTTCTCTCAGCTGAGGGGAGGGGGATTTTTAAGGTGGAACAGGCAGCCTGAACTTTGTCCAGCAGCAAATTTTAACCTTCTCATGCCTGTTCCACCTTAAAAAGAAATCCCCTTAGCTCAGAGAAGCTCCGGATGTTTGCAGCACAGTGTCGGTACCACATGTAAGGGCAGAAGATGTGTGCAGACACTGACAGAGTGTCTGCGGCTGTAGGGGGCCCCCTTGGAGATGGAAGGCCCTGCATATATACCCCAAAGCACCAGCCTGCTGCTAGGCAGACAGATGCATAGATGAGGAATAGACAAGGTGAGGGGGAGAAGGGGGCCTGCACCCAGCTCCGGCACTTACCTTTTGCAGCAGCAGCTGCATCCATAGGTCTGAATGCAAACAGCTTTGCTTACCACATAGTGAAGTGGTGGTGGCACTGATGTTATCTGGCCTGGGGGAGGGGCCTCAACCCTGCTGGAGACAGCTGAGAGTACTGAGGAGCGTATCCTATAGCTCAATGCCGTATAGGTACGGCAACGAGATACAGCGTGTGCACAAATGTCTGGAGGAGGGGGGCTGGTACTTGCTGTCGTGAGGGGGGGCCCCTGCGTAGGGGCCCGATCGCCATGGTGACCGCTGCGACCCCTATAGCTACGCCACTGCTTGGGACTTTAGGCCAATAGCATACTGTCTAAATTGGTCTAAAGACCATTAAGATCTATTTTGAAAATACAGACCCTAATATGTAGATGTCGCACTATACAATAATGAAAATGCAATCCAAGTTATCAGCAAGGGCACCCTTTATTACGGATGCTTTTTGGTAAATGGCCCAGTACTGATGAGTTATTAGCTGCTTTTAATCCAAGATCTGTTCTGCGGTCCGTTCGGCAGGTGATGCAGTTATTGTCCTAAGAAACAACTTTTAAAAAGCCCTGTGTCAAATTGGCGTGGCCTAGAGTGTCTGTGCATTAGGCTTGCACAGCCTCTCCGTCCCTCCTCACCACCCTCTTCATTATTAGGAATGCTTCAGGCAGGTCTGCTACTATTCATCACCTGTGTGAGCACATCACATGGTCTGGATTGTTAAGGCACCTGTACAGTGTTCAGACAAATGAGGAATAGAAGTTCTGCCAGGGCCATTCCTAATGGTAAAGAGGGTGGGGAGGAGGCACAGAAAGGCAGTGCAAGCCTAGGGCATAGACACTCGAAGCCATGCTAATTTGACACAGGATTGCATGTTTAAAAGTTGTTTTTAGGACAATAACTGCATCACCTGCCGAACGGACCCCAGGACAGATCTTGGACTAAAAGCAGTTATCCGAAGGTACAAGCAGTTTGGGGGGGGACAGATTGTGGGTACAGAGTCGCTTTAATGGATTTGTCTGATGAAGAGAGAGTGAATTGTATATATTTTACAATATATATATATATATATATATATATATATATATATATATATTTATTATGTTTTTGCCCACCTGATTTATAAATACCATGCTTACAGTGGCGTAGCTATAGGGGTCGCAGGGGTCGCCATGGCGACCGGGCCCCTACGCTAGGGGGGCCCGCACGGCCCCCCTTGCCACTTCCTCCTGTGCTCCCCCAATCCGGGAGGGGCGGACTGGGCCGGGGGGCATATGCCCCCCGGCCCTGTCCCCCCGTGCAGTTAAATGGCCGCGGCCGCCGGACCTCTTTAAAGTGAGCTTCCGGGTTGCCGGCCCTGGCCGGAAGCTCACTGATGCAGGATCGCGGCGCCGGGACTTCTCCTCCTCCTCGGCAGCTGACATGTGACGTCATCACGTCACATGTCAGCCGCCGTGCAGTATAGAGGAGAAATCCGGGCGCCGCGATCCTGCATCAGTGAGCTTCCGGCCAGGGCCGGCAACCTGGAAGCTCACTGAACTGAAGAGAAGCTGGCAGGGTGATCAAGGATCCAGGTGAGGTGAGTTTATATATTTATTTTTTCATTTTTTACATAAATGTTGCGATGTGGGGGGCTGCACAAGGGGTTTATACTGGGGGGGCTGCACAAGGGGTCTATACTGGGGGGGGGGCTGCACAAGGGGTCTATACTGGGGGGGCTGCACAAGGGGTCTATACTGGGGGGGGGGCTTCACAAGAGGTCTATACTGGGGGGGCTGCACAAGGGGTCTATACGGGGGGGCTGCACAAGGGATCTATACTGGGGGGGCTGCACAAGGGGTCTATACTGGGGGGGGCTGCACAAGGGGTCTATACTATGGGAGAGGGGCTACACAGGGGGTCTATACTATGAGAGGGTTACACAGGGGGTCTGTACTGTGGGGGATCTACACAGGGGGTCTATACTGTGGGGGGCTACACAGGGGGTCTATACTGTGGGGGGCTACACAGGGGGTCTATACTGTAGGGGGCTACACAGGGGGTCTACACTGTGGGGGGCTACACAGGGGGTCTATACTGTGGGGGGCTACACAGGGGGTCTATACTGTGGGGGGGCTACACAGGGGGTCTATACTATGGGGGGGCTACACAGGGGGTCTATATCTACATTATCTGTACTCAGAGATATCTTTGTGTTGTCTGTGGCGTTACATAGGACTGCAGGTGACCACTACATTATCTGTACTCAGAGATATCACTGTGTTATCTGTGCTGTTACATAGGACTGCAGGTGACTACTACATTATC
Source organism: Dendropsophus ebraccatus (assembly GCF_027789765.1). Lineage (NCBI taxonomy): Eukaryota > Metazoa > Chordata > Amphibia > Anura > Hylidae > Dendropsophus > Dendropsophus ebraccatus. The sequence continues at coordinate 79,132,470 of NC_091457.1, forward strand.
TGTACTCAGAGATATCACTGTTATCTGTGGTGTTACATAGGACTGCAGGTGACTACTACATTATCTGTACTCAGAGATATCGCTGTGTTATCTGTGAGTACAGATAATGTAGTAGCTGTCACCTGCAGTCCTATGTAACACCACAGATAACACAGTGATATCTCTGAGTACAGATAATGTAGTAGATGTCACTTGCAGTCCTATGTAACACCACAGATAACACAGTGATATCTCTGAGTACAGATAATGTAGTAGATGTCACCTGCAGTCCTATGTAACACCACAGATAACACAGTGATATCCCTCTGAGCAGATAATGTAGTAGCTGTCACCTGCAGTCCTATGTAACAGCACAGATAACACAGTGATATCTCTGAGTACAGATAATGCAGTAGATGTCACCTGCAGTCCTATGTAACACCAGAAATATCACTGTGTTATCTGTGCTGTTACATAGGACTGCAGGTGACAGCTACTACATTATCTGCTCAGAGGGATATCACTGTGTTATCTGTGGTGTTACATAGGACTGCAGGTGACATCTACTACATTATCTGTACTCAGAGATATCACTGTGTTATCTGTGGTGTTACATAGGACTGCAAGTGACATCTACTACATTATCTGTACTCAGAGATATCACTGTGTTATCTGTGGTGTTACATAGGACTGCAAGTGACATCTACTACATTATCTGTACTCAGAGATATCACTGTGTTATCTGTGGTGTTACATAGGACTGCAGGTGACAGCTACTACATTATCTGTACTCAGAGGGATATCACTGTGTTATCTATGGTGTTACATAGGACTGCAAGTGATATCAGGTGACTTCTCCAGGTTGCAGAAGTTCAAACTTCATCGTGCCCTGCTGACAGTTTATTATGGGAGTTTTGCAGCATTTGGCTCTTCAGGTTGCAGCACTACAACCCCCATCGTTTCCAACTGGCAGTTGATAATGAGAGTTGTAGTTTTTCAGCTGGAGAGTCAAAGATTGGAATACATTGGTTAGACAATGAAACAGTACAGTCCATTCATTATAGGGGGCAGTAGTGCAGTACATGAGGTGGAGGCAGTGACAGGGCATTAGAACATGGTGGCACATTAGAATCATTGGATATAACGTTAGATATGACTTGCCTGATCGGGTGAGATGGGGGGCCCCAAGCTAAAATTTTGCACCAGGGCCCATCAGCCTTTAGCTACGCCCCTGCATGCTTAGTATTGTGGTCCTCATATTGCAACCAAAACCAGGAGTGGATTAAAAACACAGAAAGGATCTGTTCACACAATGTTGAAATTGAGTGGATGGCCGCCATATAACAGTAAATAACGGCCATTATTTCAATATAACAGCCGTTGTTTTAAAATAACAGCAAATATTTGCCATTAAATGGCAGCCATCCACTCAATTTCACCATTGTGTGAACAGAGCCTTTATGTGTTTTAATCCACTCCTGGTTTTGGTTGCAATATGAGGACCACAATACTGACTGAAATATACGTAGTGTGAACCCAGCCATAAACTGTAAATGTAAATTTTGTTAGATGTTTCATGGAGTTTCGTCTTAGGGTCCTTTTACAGACAGATTTATCTGGAAGATTATATAAGCCAATGCCAGGAATGGACTATAAACAGTGAACAGGTCATAAAGGAAAGACTGAGATTCCTCTTTTCAAACCCATTCCTGGCTTTGGCTTTAAAAAAAATGTCATAGAAATCTGTCTGTGTAAGCACACCATTATTCACCTATTTCACAAACTAAATATTGAACTTTTTTAAAAATAAAAGTTCTCTTCGGGTAATGGAAGATATCAGTGACCCATCATAGCAAACTTTAACAGATGACCCATGTTGTGGCCCAAGTTGCCTAGCTACCTTTTCTCAGTTTTACTGCATCACAGCTAATGTAAATGAACAGGCTAACATTGACGCCTGCACTTGGCCGCTACACTGCCTGTATGGGACCCAGCCTCTTTAACGCCCCTGCTACCGGGTGCCCGCAGCCCCAGCTTCGAGCATACATTACCTGCTCGGTGCCGTGGCTGTGTGTGAGGATCCCGGCTCCCCTCGCTTCCCATCAGCCAATCAGTGCACGGCCGGGAGCATCACACAGAGCCGCTGCGCCGAGCAGGTAATGTATGCTCCAGGCCGGGGCTGTGGGTGGCGGGGGGTTTAAGGGGCCAGGTCCCATACAGGCGGCGGATCCACTGATTGTATGGGACCCATTTAGCCTTACACTACAGGATCAGCAGTGGATTTCGCTGCAAACTCGCATGTACTGGATCTGCAGAGGATTTTACGCTGCAATTTTGCAGCGAAATCCACTGCGGATCCTGGTATAAGGAAGTTCTATGGGGTCACATACCCGCAGCCGAATTCTCATTACGCTGCAGATATGTGACCCGGCCCCTTTAACCCCCTGCCGCCCGCAGCCCCGGCCTGGAGCATACATTACCTGCTCAGTGCCGCAGCTTTGTGTGAAGCTCCCAGCCGTGCACTGATTGGCTGATGGGGAGCGAGGGGAGCCGGGAGCCTCACACACTGCCGCGAGCAAGTAATGTATGCTCTGGGCGTGGCTGCGTGCGGCCAGGGGTTAAAAGGGATGGGTCACATATCTACAGCGGAAGATACCCTTACATTACATTAGCTACTATGCAGCAATCTTTGGCCATGTGATCCATATTGCTGTCAGAGGCATTGTGCAGCCCTGACCTCATAGATCAGGATCACCTTTTTTTATAACTTACTTTTTTGGAATCTTGTAATTTTTACTTTTTGGGTATATTCAGATATGTCCGAATTGTTGAAGAAATCTGTGTCTTATTCATTTGGGTTAGGTTTGGAGGAATACAGACACATGATATGGAAACCATATCATTTGGATATATGGAACACATTTCCAGTTACTGACATTTCTGCAGAAAATCTTCTACATGTGAATGCACAATATCAGTAATGCAAAGCCATCGATTAATCTAGCTGTGTATTAGGAATACATACAACATTACATATTTATGGAATTGTTACTTGTGTGAGGAATGTATTGTGAATCTTATCTTGGTAGCTATGTGTATTGGTATAGCTAGATTTAAAAAAAAAAAACAAAACAAAAAAACAACAACTTTATGAAGGCAATCGTGCCATTTTACCTCACTTACTCCATTTTGTTCTTTGTGAGCAAGGCTTAGTAAAGGAGGACAATTTAAAATGTGTGTGTGTTGTGCTCATGCATTACCCAGACCAATCTTCTGTCATGTAGCACATGAATAATGGGACTAGCATTTTATGTCAGATTTTCTCAGTCTCCTCATAAATTAAACCAGTCAAAACCCACCCCCCTTCTCCGACAAGAGGTCATCCATTTTTTAACCTCTGCTTGCATGCAAAATTAAGATTGTGCTCAGAGTCAAGGTTAAAGGTACAGTATGCAGTATCCGCTTTCAAAAGGCGCATGTCAGTTTCCTTACAAGTAATGATAAATAATGCCTTATATTGACAGAGTCGAAGAAAAAAGACATTGTATAAAGCCATAGAGTGTTATTTTTATTTTTATTCAAATTGTATTTAAAAAACAAACAGTAAATATCATTCAAAGGGTTTTCTTGCAGTTTAAACTTTTTTTTTAAAAAGGCAGAGGACATAGTTATATATATAATATGTGTATTGTGACTCAGTGTCAGGGGTTTGTTGCTAGATGGGAGGTATTTTCTTCTCAGCTTGCCTTGTTCATAGTAATGCAGAGAGCTGTATTCAAGGACTGGACTGGACTTAATAGGCCATTCCAGGTTTTTAGGTGTCGCCCAGCATACAAAGCTCAGCTGGGAGTGAGGGCAAGGGAGATTTGGTGTGTGCTCTAGTCTGAGAGTGTGGAGTACACCTATGTGACCTATATAGGAGTACTGGTTGCACAGTGTTCAGACACACAAACTATGTACAATGCAGTCGTTGCTGTGAGGTGTGAATGAACACCTTGAACTTTGTGTGGGACTTCCACTACTACCTAAAGGCCAAGCTGGGACTGTACACTAATGTGCTATGGCAGCAAGAAGGTAAAAAAGCATTTTAACATTGATAAATGTCCCCCTAAGATTTGAACTGTGAACTGCCTGTTTTCCTTTGTCTGTGACCGCTACCTAGCTATACCTGAGCGACTCCCCCACAATATACATATATTACTATGTCCTCTAGGAGATTGGTGAGGTACTGCATTATATATATTAATATCTCTATCATGCAGTACCTCACCAATCTCCTATTGCTCCATTACTCCATTAGCATCACATCCGAGTTTCCTCAGCATTTTCTTCTTGTTGGTCCATCTCCACAAGGAGACTTGACCACTGTAGCCAATCACTGCCATAAGCATATTATGGGGTGAAAGCAAAATAGACATAGGTAGAGAGGAATGCAGGGTGGCAGAGAGGGGTGCAGGGTGTTAGGAAGGTAGAGAGGGATGCAGGGAGTTTTTGTAGGCTGGTAGCGAAGGATGCAGGGTAACTGGGAGTTTCTGTAGGTGGGCAGAGAGTTGTGTAGGGAGGCAGAGAGTGATGCAGTGTGGCAGGGAGGTTCTATAGAGGGGAAGGGAGGGATTTAGGCAAAAGAGTAAAACCTACTGGAGAATAAAGCTAGGGCTCTGCCTGGGCTGTGCTGGTTGGTGGTAAGATAACTGAACACAGTCATAATTAGTGATCAGCGAGCATGCTAGTCCGTGCTTGGTACTCGTTCGAGTATTAGGGTACTCGTTACTCGGACGAGCATCTCGTGATACTCAAGACAATGGCATCTTCCTCTTCTTGCATGTTTGGCGGCTTTTTCTCAGCCATTCATCATGCAGGAGAGTCTTTGGAAGCTCGTAACACCATGTGGGAACCCTACATGTTGATAGCAGTGATTGGCTGGCCAGATCAGATGACCTGGGCATATAAGAATCTGCGCCGGCGGTGCTCGCCTCACATTCATGCTGGATGAACATAGGGAGAGAGCTGCTGATTGTTAGGGAGGGAATTAGCGTTCCTGTAGGCAGGGATACTAGAAAAAGAACCCAGCAGCCCTTGTAAGGGCTTAAATTTTTTTTAGAGGACTCCAGACTGCTGGATAAGCTTTGCAGTGCAGCTCCCACGAACTTAGCTGCACACTGTGGTGACCGACTGCTGGCTGAAAGGGGACAGCAGGTGTTGCATACAGAACCCAAAGAAGTCCTCAGTACTATTATTTTTTATGTGGCTGATGCTGCTGCTGCTGTTGTACATTGTATTGCTGTGTTTAGTATTACAGCTGCATAGAAACTCACTGCTCATTGTCCTGTGTAACAGGTGCCATACGCCATAAAGCACTACTTACACACAGACTATACGACAACCTCCAAAAACTAGTGTGGCCAGTATTTTTTGTCATCTGCAGCCAGTCTGCAGGGTTGCTTCCTTTTTAAGTGCAGCCATATTCAACCTCACTGCTCATTGTCCTGTGTAAGAGGTGGCATACACCATAAAGCACCACTTACGCACAGACTATACAACAACCTCCAAAACTAGTGTACCCAGTATCTTTTGTCATCTGCAGGGTTGCTTTCTTTTTTAGTGCAGCCATATCCAACCTCACTGAACATTGTCCTGTGTAAGAGGTGGCATACACCATATAGCACCACTTACAAACAGAGTCTATACGACTACCTCCAAAAATAGTCTGAGTAATATATTTTGTTGGCTTGCTGTGATTTGTAGTGCAGCTATCTCAGTCTTGACTGTGCAGTGTCCATAAAATAGTGAACCCCAGGGGTGAGGGTCAAGGACGAGGGCGTGGGGTTACAAGCAATGCAGTGGGCAGAGGCCGTGGTTCTGGGCAGGGTGACACAGCACCCATTGAGGAGGGAGTGTCACACCGCAGACATTCACTCCCTAGTTTATTCTCACAACTTACAGGGTCTCAGGGTACACTGCTATTGAAACTGCAGCAGTATGAACAGGTGATGACGTAGATAGCGGATAATGTGTCCAGTAATTTATCCACCACTCAGGGTACCCATGCTCAATCCTTAGCTGTTGAGCGTGTATGGCCTGAAGAGGAGGAATTGGCGGAGAAGGAGGAAATTAAGAGTCAACCTAATGAGGAGAGGGAATTCTTGTGTGTTAGGACCATGGCGCATATGGCTGACTTCATGTTAGAACTTTTCCACTCTCATTCTTATTTTTGGGAGGTTGAACGCCTGCCTTATCTACCTTGTTCACTGACTTCTCACCGCAATGCTGTGTCATGCATAATTTTTGGGAACTTCCACGCCTGCCTCATCTTCCTAGTTCTCACCACCATGCTGTGTCGGGCATAATTGTTGGGAGGTTCAACTGCTGCCTCATCTACCTTTTTTTACTGAGTTCTCACCGCAATGCTGTGTCAGACCTAATTTTAGCGAGGTTGAACGCCTGCGTCATCTACCTTGTTCACTGAGTTCTCACTGCCATGCTGTCAGGCAAAATTTTTGGGAGGTTCCACACCTTCCTCATCTAAAGGCTGGTAAAGGCCACTTTATCGGCTGTGTTTTTAATCTTTGATTTCAAATTTCAAATCAAATCGACTTCAATGCAAGTACTATTTTGCAGGGCAGCCAGGTCATCTATTGTCTCTCAAAAATACACGCCACAGCTAAAAGGAACACACAGTGAAAATGGTGGATCCAAATTTAGGATCCTTGTATCGTCCATTTCGAACCATATAATTCGTGGATGTAATTGCGAATGTCCTCTGCCGTCCTTTCATTTTGTAGCTGTTTCAAAGGCAGAAGTCAGCAGCTCGGTAAAGGCCACTTTATCAGCTGTTTTTTTTTAATCTTCAATTTCAATTTTCAAATCAAATCGACTTCAATTCAAGTGCTATTTTGCAGGGCTGTCAGGTCATTTATTGTATCTCCAAGGTACATGCCACAGCTAAAAGGAAGACAGAGTGAAAATGGTGGAAAAAGTCCACCCACTACTACCGCACTTGCCCTCTCTTAGATACTCTTTAAAGGATTAAAAGTGTATTCATTCAAATTCCGAGGTCTCTTAGGAAGACTGTATTGTTATTTTTTTGTCCCTACCTCCAATGATTTTGCCTCTCATGCAAAACTGCATGAGGGTGTGAGGCTAAATCTAGCCATAATCCGGCCATTTTTATTGGATGATTGTATTGTCCATTTCATACCATGTTATTGCTGGATACAAACTTGAATAAATAAAAAAAAAAAAAATATATATAAAACTTCAAACTCAAATTTAAACTAATTTGAATTCAAACTCAAAATCAAATTATAATTCAAATAATAAATAAATAATTATAAAAATAATTTTAAATTCAGTCGCCAGAACAGAAGCAGTGGGGAGAAGTGGTGAGTGACATGATACTGGGAAAATTACCCCAACTGCTAAAGTAGTTAGGGGGTGTCATGCCCCAGCCCTGGTAAGTCTAGTAAATTAAAAAGACAAGTTATTAAGGGGGGGAGGAGGAGAGCAGTCAGCTTGTCAGGCACAGGCAGGGGAACACTCTCCAAGGCCTTTGACCTTCAAAGTGACCTTCAGGCCTTTGACCTTGGTCGCATGTGCCTTGTCCATCTTGGTCTGGGTCAGCACTATTGTCTTGAGGTTGACCACCAGGCTGTTGCCCAGAATTTGGCATAATGGTGCGTTTAGGCAGCTTCAGAGGCATCCATGCATGCTGCCCCTGCTGTTTCCTGTCCATTTCTGTGGTGTTTCCATGATTTTCAGAGCTTCCCAAGTTTTCAAGCAACCTTCCCTGGGCCAAGCTAGGGTCCCCTGCAAAAATGCTCGAGTTTCCCATTGACTTCATTGGGGTTCGTTACTCAAAACGAGCACCGAAGCATCAGGAAATATTTAAGGAGGAGGATGGACATATTGGAAGTGTGGGGCCTAGGTGGGAAACATTTGCTGTATGTTTGGGGGGAACAGAAACACATGTCTGCTGCTCTTATACAACAAATACAATTCTACTCACTGTACTAAAAGCTTTGCCTGTACAGAGATACTGGGGACAGCTTCATGAGGGCATATGTGTACTGCCTCTCACACAGTCTACCCTCTACCCTATAACATTTAGCACTCAGCAGCCTGATAGTAGTCAGCTGTGGGCGGAGGAGGCTAATAAGAATGGTCCATCCTGGCAGTTGGCTACAAAGTAGCAGTGAAATGCAGAGGTGAATGGCTCTGTGATGGGTGCCAGCCGCCCTCTTACAGCTTACTGCTCTGATCCCGGCACATAGAGTTCAAGTGGTATTCAGGTACATTCAATGTACTCAGCCTGATGGTCCGTACATAACAAAGCATATATTTAACTTACTTGATCCTGTTGCCATTGTTCTCCTACAGCTTGTCCCAATGCACGGTGTTTAGTGCTTGCTGTTTGTGGGATTGCTGCATACACTGCTCGCTCAACCAATCAGTGGCAGATGCCACAGTGAGGAAGGTAAGTATATGCATTTTTATGTTTCCTTCCCTCCAGGCTGAGTACATTAAATTGAAAAAACAAATACCTTTATCAATGTTGGTCTGTTTGAGATAGAAATCCATCGTAGCTTCTGTCTTTCCAATAGCAAAAGGACCAGCACCAACCAGGAGTAAAACGCTTCTCAAATTGCTCAGAGCAGTTGCATGGTCTATAGAAACAATTATTATATTGAGTTATTGTGCCTCCCCACCAACCACATATTGGATTACTCCCATAGAAGTATGAATACATGTATATTCTTTACAGTACACATTTCTTAAAATGTGGTGTTGATAGCTACAGTACATGTAAGCACAATAAGGCCTATTATTTCCACATTATTTAAGCATACATGCCATACATTATTACCCAATTTATTTGATATGCTCCATTGAAAATAATTACCCTATCAATGTACTGACTGCTGCAGTTAATCTCCACTCTATTAATGCTTAATCTAGTGTCAAGTCACTATATTTAATGGGATATTGTTCTTTTTAGAATAAAGCAACATACACAGGTAAGATAACTCTCCTGACTTTCCCCATAAACATACACACTTGCCTTGGATGAGCGTGAGTCTTGTTCAGGGAAGAAAGAGTGCTGCACCTCACACCTATGGCTGATACTAGTACCTCTCGGCTGCATAAAAAAGCGTGAGCGTGAGTTTTATTTCATTAGTGAGAAGAGGATAAGTAATAGACAACCAACCTGCTCCAACTTTTGCTTTCCCATCAGGCAATAGTCAGGCTGCCTTGTTCACATTAGATCTAAGGCCGACTTTGAAATGTATTTATTATGATACAATCTGGACTTTTACTGTTGTCTCCTATCCACCTCCTTATCCTACCAACCACAATGTAAAACTAACCCTTTACATTGTATCCCATGTTACTATTTCATGCAAGTACAGACCCTAGTGTACCTCCTTATGCATTTCATATGGAGCGATACATAGGTTATGTTCTGTGGCTCGCTCCATCCATACATAGACAGGCTATGTTCACACGTTTCTTCAGCTCTGTTTAAAATTATGTCTGTCATTTTGAGTCTAAAATAACGGACGTCATTTAGCAGCCTTGCCTCCCCTTAGTGCAATGACTGGTGTTTGTACATTATTCTAGTTTGGGGTTACTTATTAGCCTTTGGGTGTGGCTTAATTGAAAAATCCATTGAATTTAATAGTAAAAACGGAGAAAAAACAGTGTCAAAAGAAAAACTGTGTGTGAACTAATAAAAAAAAATCTGCAAAAGTTTGCAAAAGACATCCAGAAATAATGATCATGTTCATTATTTTAATGTCCGCGGCAATAACGTCTGTTATTTAATACATTGTGTGCATTGGACGTCCGCTTTCCATTGACTTCAATGTAAAGCCATTGCTGTCAGTTAAAACGGACGTTATTTTAAAGTGTCACTGTCGTTAATTTTTTTTGCAAAAATCAATGGTACAGGCAATTTTAAGAAACTATGTAATTGGGTTTATTCGCAGAAAAATGAATTTTTGTCATGAAAAAGCAGTTTAAAGCTCCCCCTGTCTTCATGGTTTTCCTATGGAGAGCGGGAGATGAGGCACCAAAACAGGACAACAAAGAGTTAATTTACAGCTACATCACCAGGCTCTCTCCTCTGATGTCACTACTGACCTCTCTGACCTCTGAAAAGCACTCTGAATAGCTCCCCCCCCCTGTGTAATCCTTTGTTCTCTGCTCTCTGCTGCCACTAATCTCCCTCCACCCCCTCCACTCTCCATAGCTCAGACAGGATCCGACTGATAAAAAAGAGTCGATTTCCTGATGATGAGCAGTGGATGACAGAAAGGAGAGGAGGGACCTGGGAAAAGGCTTTTTAAATGCTAATAATGTCATATTTGCCCCATAAACCAAATTACAAAGCGTCTTAAAATCACCTGGACTATTGATTTCTGCAAAAAAAAATTTTTAACGACAGTGACACTTTAACCCTTTGAGGACCAGGCCCAAAATGACCCAGTGGACCGCGCAAAATTTGATCTTTGCGTTTGCGTTTTTCCTTCCTCCCCTTTTAAGAGCTCTAGCACTTTCAGTTTTCTATCTACAGGCTGTGTAAGGGCTTGTTTTTTACAGGAATAGTTGTACTGTGTAATGGCATTTTTAATTTTACCATAACATGTATGACGGAATCCCAAATATATTATTTATGAAGATATAAATAGGTGAAAGCCTAAAAAAAAGAATGCAATATGGTAACGTTTGGGGGTTCCTGTGTCTATGTAATGCATTATATGGTAAAATCGACATGATACCATTATTCTATAGGTCAGTCCGAACACAACCATATGCAGGTTACACAGATTCTCTAATGTTATATATATTTTTTTTAATGAAATCCTTTTTTTGGCAATTAATTATTAATAAAATGGGCCTATTGTAACGCTTATAACAGTTTTATTTTTTCACCTACGGTGCTGTATGGGGTGTCATTTTTTCCGCCATGATCTCTAGTTTTTATTTATACCATATTTGTCAAGATCGAACATTTTGATAACTTTTATATATAATGTAACATAAAATCGGTAATCCGCCACATTTTTCCCTCTTCATGTTCGCCGTTTGCAATGGCGCTTGTTATATTTTAATAGATCGGACAATTACGCACGCTACAGTATATTATATGTTTATTTATTTATTTTTATATGTTTTATTTATATAATAGGAAAGGGGGGTGATTTAAACTTTTATTGTGGGAGGAGTTTTGGGGTAGTGTATTAGTGATTTTTCCTTTTTAAAAAAAAAAATACATTTTAAGTCCCTTTGGGGAAATTGCACATACATTACCTTCCTTTTTTACACTGATCATTGCTATGCCATAGGCACTTATTGGTGGGGAAGACCGGCCCGGGCAGCACATAGCCCCCCAGCCCAGCCTACCCCTGAGAGTGCGGTCCCGGGGAAAGGACGGAGACACGCACACAAGCCACCACAGCCCGCTCCTCTCGGCCCTGCTGGCCCGCCCCTGCCCGCTCCAATCCAATCAACGAGGGGACGCAGCGGCCCCACGCTCCTGCTCCGTGTTGATTGGATTGGAGGAGCACGTCGGGAGCGGGTGGGCAGAGAGAAGCGGGCTGCGGTGGTGGGAACGGGCCGCAGCTGTGATTTTTTTTTTTTATTATGCAGCCCGGGCGGATCACTGACTGGTGATCCAGCCAGCCCAGCGGGCATTTGCCCAGTTTGCCAGATTACCAGTCTGGGCCTGTTTTTGACGTTGTGTGAACATAGCCACACATAGTTACATAACTTATATTACTATAATAATTACTAGTAATATTCTATTACTTTATAGTGTTAAAGGCAAATAAAATTACTCTCTGTCACATTACCTGGTAGCAACTCATCTCAATAACCAAATCTAGTGACTATAACCTATAATATAATTACATTCCAGAAATGCATCCAGGCCTCTTTTTAATTATTTTATTGAGTTCACCATGACCACTTCCTCTGGCAGAGCATTCTCACTGCTGTTCCAGTAAAGAATCCCTTGTGATGGTGTAGAAACTTTGCTACCTACATGTAATGGGTGCCCCCTGAGAATAAACCATCTTTATATATTTGTACAGTACATAGTTTGTGTGTCACCCCTCAGCCATCTAAATAACCCTTATTGTTATACATTTTCTGGGTACTGTAGTCCTCTCAATCCATTTATTTCTCTAATTGCCCATCTTTGAACTATTTTCAGCTCATCTATGTCTTTCTTATACATTGATGCCCAAGGCTTTTTTCAATTAAAACAGTGGCCATTCTTGTCATAGAGAAATGTGTTGAATTGAAGTTAATGCAAACAACGGCCGTTGCTTGCTACGGCCATGGAAATAAGTGATACGCCAATTATTTCCAGCCATTGTGTATTGATTTCAAAGTGATTTGCATTGGAACAATGGCCGTTGTTTGACACACATTACAGTGGCTGTTGTTTTTACTTCCAAACAGCAACCGTTATCCGTATGGTGTGTGAACATAGCCCAAAACTATACATGATACTCCATATAGGGTCTGACTAGCAATTTCTGCAATGGTAGAACAATTTCTTTGTCATGTGCATCTATTTTGATGCACCCTATGATCTTTTTTTTGCCTTGGCAACAGCTGCCTGACACTGGTTGTTACAGTTAAATTTACTGTCAAATAACACTTAAGTCCTTTTCCATGTCAGTTTTACCCACTGTTTTCCCATTTAGTATGTAATCTCGGCCTGGGTTTTCCTCCCAGTGTGCATTACTTTACATTGATCAGTGTTGAACCTCCAATCTATCCAGATCAATTTGTAACAGTGCACTGACCTTTCTAGCATTAACTGCTTTACATATTGTAGTTTAGTATCATATGCAAAAATTGATACTTTACTTAGCAGTTCCTCTACAAGGTCGCTAATAAATATTTCAAAGAGAATAGGACCTAATAATGACCCCTGTGGTATCTACTAGTAACAGTGGCCCAATAAGAGTATGTACCATTATTAACCACCCTCTGTTTCCTATTACTGAGCCACATTTTCTCCTAGCCCAAGCATTCTCATTTTATATACTAACCTTTTATGTGTCATTGTATCAAAGACATATTGTATGAAAAAATCAAGTCATATTACGTCCAGCAGTTTGACATGGTCTTAAGCTAATCTCCTCATAAAAGATGATGAGGTTAGTTTGACAGGATCAATCCCTCAAATACTCATGCTGATATAGATTTATACATTTATTTTCATTGAGATACTCCAAAACAGCATCAAAATTTACATACAACATTGGTTATACTAACAGGCCTTTAGTTCCCAGGATTGCTATTTGCCCCTCTTTGAATATTGCCACCATATTTGCTATGAGCCAGTCGTGGGGAACATAACCTGTCACTATAAAGTCTTTAACCCCTTAACGACCTATGACGTTATCTCATACATCATGGCACCGTTAGGGGGGTTCAGAGAGAGGCCGCGCAGTGACGCCACTGTGAACCGCCGCGATCCCGGCTGCTTTTTGCAGCCCAGGACCGCGGCTATCAGCGAGTGTGGCTAATGGCCGCAAGCGATAATAAGGACATTTAAATGCAGCTGTCAGACATGACGGACATTAAAATACTCTGCTGTGCCCCTCCGTGGTGGTCTGATTTTGATTTTATTAGGGACCAGTTCAGTTCTAAAGTAGATTTGTGGGGGCCTGTATGTTAGTTACCCCCATAAATCTCTCCGCTGTAAAAATTGCACCCCTCAAAGTAGCATTTCATAATTTTTTTTAACTCTTTAGGTGTTTTGCAGAAATGTAACCAAGTTGGAGGGGAAATTTAAAATTTTCATTTTATTTGGCAGATATTCCATTTTTTTCCTCTAACACAGCAAATGCTAACTGAGAAATGGAACTTACTATTTATTCCCCTTACTTCAGTGTTTCTAGAAATTCCCCATATGTGGCTGAAGTCCTGAGTCAACCACGGGCCGCATACATGACCATTCGGGGGGACATGTGACACCCTAATCATTTTTTATTTTTTATGAGGTGGTACGAATAAAAAACACAATTTAGCAGCTGTTTTTCATCTTTTTTTTTTTTTTTTGTACGGTGTTTACTATACACTACATATGACATGTTGCCTTTATTCGTCAGACGTCAGATATCCATTTTATATAGCTTTTGTTATAGTTTATGGCATTTATACTATAAACACTGTGTCTTGCATATTGTAAGAGCAGTAATATTTTTATTTTTATTCCAATGGAATTATGTGAGGGCTTTTTTTTTTTTTAGCGGCATAAGCTGACATTTTTAGTTGTTCACCTTTTGGGTACATGTGAAGTTTTTATACCTTTTTTATTTTTTTTTCTATATTTTTAGGGGGCGGGATTAACATAAGTGTCATTTTAGTTAGTTATTTTATTTTTTACGGCGTTAATCGGGTGGGATAATTAATGTAACTGGTTAATAGACGGGGTCATTATGGATGCGGCAACACCAAATATGTTTTTTTTTTTTAAAGGGGATTATTTATAAAGGCAGGATGGGGAATGTTTATATTTAATTATTTATATTTATTTAATTTTAAATTATTTATTTATGTGTGCGGTGTGTTTTTTAACTGTTACTTTTTCAGGTACATGTATAATACATTACAGCACATGATCTGTGCTGTAATGTATTATATAGTGAATGACAATTCAAACAATCAGACCCCTGCTTCAGACCCCTGCCTGATCATTCTAGCCATAGCAGCCCAGACGCACTGGGCAGCATCTGGGTTGCCATGGTTACCCCCGAAGACGTGATATTGCCCGCGCAGCTCCTGGGGGGTGAAGGGGGGGGGGGTAGGACAGCAGATCTCCCTTTGGATGACCCATAGACGCTGCAGTCCTACGGACAGCGGCGCCTGTGGGGTCAACTGCCCGGGGGGAGCGTGGCTCCCCTCTAAGCAGGGGCAGCAGAAGGAGGCTGTGTGAGACAGCCTCCTCCTGCTGCCCAATCGCTGCTAGGGACAGTGGGGGGGGGGGGCGGGGACAACATGACGTCCCAGGAATGTCATGTTGCAGGAAGTACCTGCTTTACATGACGTTCCTGGAACAACGTCATTTTGCGGCAAGGGGTTAGGGTGTTAAATGTTAATAATCAGGGTTTGTGTATCATGTTACTGAACTCCCTTAGAACACAGGGGTTAATGTAATCTGAACCAAGTGATTGGTGTATTCTAGCCAAGCCTCCTGTGACATCAGGGTCGGGACAAGAAGTTTTGGTGCTCTAGGCAGAGAAGGCAAATGATGGCTCCTCCCCCCCCCCCCCCCAGTGTATAGCCCCCACATACAGTAAAGCCTCTGACTGCCCCCACATATTATATAGCAGGGGTCCCCAAAATTTTTACACAGGGGGCCAGTTCACTGTCCCTCAGAGCAGTGGAGGGCTGGACTATATACTGCTGCTATATCTGGTCCGCGGGGATGACACTGTCTCGGCCCATGAGGAGGAGGTGGAGTGGAGGATCATACTGATCATCTGTCTCTGGTCCGGGGGAGGAGCATTGAGGTGGCTTAGGATGATGGAGTTTTAGTTCTACCACAGCCACATAAGATCATGCTGGGAGTTGTTGTTCTACCTCTGCCACACAGAAGCATGTTGGGAGCTGTGGGTCTACCTCTGCCACACAGGAGTGTGCTAGGAGTTGTTGTTCTTCCTCTGCCACACATGAGCATGTTGGAAGCTGTAGTTCTACCACAGCCACACAGGAGCATGATAACTGCATGAACCTGAAAAAAAACAGCAGCAGTTTGTAGATACAGGATGGAAGTGCAGATCCCCATAATGCAGTAGCGTAGTACAACAGGCTAGAATAGAGAAGCAGGGCTGCTGTCAGAGGTCTGTGTGGTCACATGACAGCAATTGGGAAAGGGGTGTGTGTGTTCAGCATGGACCAATCAGGAATCCTCTCTATACAGCAGTGTGAATGGATGAGTGTAAGTGCAAGCTTGTTATAGCAGCAGTGTGTATAACTGAGGGTAAGTGCAGGCACATTAAAGCAGGAATGGAGAGGATGGGAAACACAAGGACTGACAGACTGCAGGGAGCATGAATGAATGAGCAGGGCAGATGTAGGCACATACATGTAGAACTCTCTGTCTGGGGAGAGAGGGGTTACAGCTACGAAGAGATTACCTCCACAGTCCTGTCCCCTGGTGTAAGCTCCAGCTTGACGTGGATCTGCTATGATTTGGAAGGTGAGGGAGAGTTTCATACCCCTCCTCCACTCCCCCTTTCCCCCAGTACAGGGAGCTCTTAAACCAAAGCAATGCTTTTAAACCAAGTCACAATTTTGAAAAACTGCTCTTCTTGCAAAACGCTCTCAATCCAAGGTACCACTGTGTGTGTGTGTGTGTGTGTGTGTGTGTGTGTGTATATATATATATATATATATATATATATATATATATATATATATACACACACACAAGTTTTTACCTTGACGAGCCCTCGGAGTTTACCCATGTTAGTTGGGTTTGGAATACCTCTAAGAGGTTAAAGGGGAACTCCACATAAGGAAAACTTGTTTTCTTTTAAAAGTACATTACAAGCTATATAGATGTGTCTATATAATGTATTACCATATCTGTACGGTTCTGTCACACTGGTAGCTGATTGAAATCCAGGAAGTGAAGAAAAATGGCCTCTGTGCCAATTCACGTTGTCTCCTGCTGCCACTACATTATAATCCACATGCTGATTGTTATACTATACAGTAACTTAAATTATGACATATCCATCTGTTTACAAATGTTTGTTTTATTAGTTGTACATGTTGTTCAGGATAAATAATAATTTTTGTGGTGTAGAACCAATTGTCTATGAGAGAGATCTATCAAACTGGTGTAAAGTAGAATTGTCTCAGTTGCCCCTAGCAACCAATCAGATTCCACTTTTCATTCCTTACAGATTCTTTAAAAAATGAAAGGTGAAATCTGATTGGTTGCTAGGGGCAATTCTACTTTACACCAGTTTCATAATTCTCCCCCTATATCCCTATACATACACACTATGGGAGAGATTTATGAAAGGGTGTAAATATACACCTGGTGTAAACTGCCCACAGCAACCAATCACAGCTCAGCGTTCAGCTCTGGTAGGATAAAAGAGCAAGTGTACCACATACATATACAGTATGTGAAGGAGAACAAATGTGCTGTTTTTAGCAAAGTAGCTTACATCACTGTGCTATTTTACTTTTCTATGCATCTATGATTGGTTTTCTCTCTGAACTGTGACAGTAAAGACACTTTTCCACAATTGCTCTTGCTTGCATGTAAAGTGAATACCAACTGCCAGTACTAATGGGTCAGATCATGTGACTTGGATTGAACTGAGCATGTGTGACCCAAGATGGTGGATGCCTAACAGACCGTAACCAAGGGCAACAGGTTATCAAACAAAGCAGAATATGTGGGATTAGTAAGTCTATATCTCTCAAATGATAGATTTTAAGAAGTGTAAAGATTTTAAGGGTGTAAAATATACACAGGTATAAACTGTCTATAGCAACCAATCACAGCAACTCTTTCATTTTACCAGAGCTGAAAGCTGAGCTGTAATTGGTAACTGTGGGCACTCTATGTTTTAGGCCCTTTGGTAAATCTCCCACCAAAGGGTCACACCACCCCTCTAAAAGGGTTTTCCACCCAAAACGATTATTTAACTATTAAATAGTATACCACAAGCTTTAAAAAGTTGCCATTAGCTGTGATCAAGTCTTCTGTGTCTTTCCATTGATCAATCACCCCTTTTAGATGCCAAAAAATTGTAGAAAACCGTGTCATATGGAGGCATAGTATGGTAGCATACTGAGCACCTATTAGCAGAACAGAAGCTCAAGCACTCACTGTACACTTATACAGGTATTGTGCTAGTGGCCCATCCATATACATGATTAGTGATGAGCGAAGCAAATCTGACAAATTCCGAACTGCAGCGAATCAGGTGTTTTAATTCGCCTCATTGCGATTTACAAATTTGTCAGACTCTCTTCGCAAATTCGCTAAACATGGCGGTCGCAATAGCAAACACACATTAGCCTAAATGTAAAGCACTTTTGGTCCCTAAAAATCTGAAGACGGAAGACGTGGATAGAGAATGTGTTGTAAATGCTTGATCCTATTAAATATTTTTCCTATGTCCTAACTTTACCCATTGTTTGCTATTGAAAAGAAAAAATGATCCTAGTAAAACTACAATAAGAATTTTTTTTCATCTTGTATCATCAGAGTACTCGTCTGTCAGTTCACAATTCCATATTTTATAAAGTGCATTCTTCTCAGCTAAGCGTGCAATGAGCGTGAAAGTGAGCTCTATAAGTCTAGATATGGTGACCTGTTCTGTGTTACAGTCATCATAAGCAAACTACATGGAAAGGACGACATCTGTTTCGGCTTTGTTCGCAAGGTAACGGAGCTGAGGTTGTTCTTACTGGTCAAAGGCCAAGCTGCATGTCATATTTCATTACCTTCAATAATTACATCAGACGGATGAGATCTGCAAGAGAAGAAAAGATTTGCTCTATGCACATGTTACACCCTGCTTTTAGTAGAATCCCAGTTTGGTTTCTGTTACTTGTCTCCCCTACAACTAATTATAGAATGGGTTGATGAATTTTGGCTGCATCATACAGAAGGGTTAAACGTGCTACCGTTTTGATCCTTAAACTCCCTACGTGATGGTTTGACATCTGGTAACAGTTAACTTGAGTGTTTTTCTAAGTCCTAAAGGGAAAGTGTTCTGTTTGGCATTAATAACACATCTACAAGAGTTTTCTTTTATCTTTCTATCTCCCTAAGTCTCAAGAGGGTGTAGGGCTACCAGAAATACACAACCACTATGTGCCTTGAATGCTCCAAAGGGTCCTAGATTGGCACAGACATAGTCAGTATAAACAATGGGTGCCTATAGAACCATATTTATATGAGTACTGTTTACACTCTTTCTATGGATGGTGCCATTATGCTTGGCCGAGTTAACATTCCATCCTGCCAGCATATCAATAGTCTCTACCTGCTCAAAGTATTTCTCGAAGTCTTTAATTTATTTTTCTCCATCACCCCTCTTCCTAATGTTGGGGAACTCACAAAGGGATGTTAGGGTCACATAGGCAGTCTGGCTGTCCAGAAGACCTGTCCCGACTGGCTGAATGAAGAACACTGAAACTTCTCCCTCCCCATCCTCCCGTGTCCCCCTATTCCACAAGGGTTTCCAGACCCAATTTATTTCTTAGTGGGAAGCAGACTTGGCTATATGCCTTTGAAAATCCTAACTGGGTATGGTTTTTTTTGTTTTTCTTTTAACCCATAAGTCTTCTATTTTTCTTGTAGCTTAGTAAGGAAGCTACAAATTGCTGTCAAGGTTTCATTGTGTTCCCTCCAAACTTCCTTAGCCGTTTTCCAGAAGACTTGAGTCTATGCTGGATATGATGAGGGTACTTGATTTTACATCTTTGGAAAATGCCCTGAACTGCAGAGGTTTTAGGATTGAGTACATGGCACTGTATCTACCGTACTAAAATAACAGATTCCTAAGTACCCTGCGCCCCCCCCCACACACACACACACACACGCACACACGCACGCACGCACATTTCAGACATGCCAATAAAGGAATATCTGAAGTCAGTGCTAAAACAAAAATAATGCCACTAGGCACTAGGGCACCAGAAATGTACTTCTCCTCTTACCTTGCCCCATTGAGTCCTTAAAGTAGAGGAAGTCACTAAGAAGGAATTAACCGCATTACTTTTCAATGAGACAGACAAATTTACTTCCACTTGACCCCCTTTGGATTGTTTTTAAAGGGCTCTGAGGAATATTGTAACCTTCAGACTGATGAGACCCAGGTACTTATGTTCTCTTCCTTGTGGGAGCTAAGTTGCTTGTAGTTTAATGTTATCCTATCTTTGCTTCATTTCAGATATACAGACTTCCTATGCAGGGCTTATACAGAATAGGCAAATAAGAGCAAACAGAGCTACAGTATAAAGCAAGGAGGCGAGTGGCAGCCACTGATGAGATTATAGGTGTCTTTCATCAATTGCAATTTCACTCTTCTTCCTGCTTCTGAAAAAAATGTTCTGAAGCAGGACCTGCCACCTCAGCCAATCACTAGCTGCCACCATGTCCTGTCCAGTGATTGGCTAAAACAGCAGTGTCTGGGGACCAGAGGGAGGCCAACAATAGCTGTGGGAGCAGCAGGGGACTGAAGGAAGATAAGTATGTACCCCTTCAACAATAATATTGGCATTCAGTAAAAAGGAACACTTTTGGAGGTATTCTTTAAATAATTTGTTTAAAACTTCTCCTATGATCCATGTGTCCTTTTGGTGCCCCGTACCCTTGCTTGCAGGAAATTTGATAGATGTGGACAGGGGAAAACTTGTGCTTGCACACATAAAAGGATTGTTCCTCCTCTCAATAGGGTGTATTATTTTTATTGTTAGTGACTTGTCCTGTTAATACATCATATAAAATGAATGCACATTCTTTTTTGTGCTGTGAATTAGAAATAACTGAGATTCCATGAACTTCTCTAAAGGAAATGGGATCTTACATTTAATTCACTTAGTTTTTTAGTACAGAAGTAAAGGAAACCTTAAAATTGCACTGTATAGCAATGGAACAGATATTCTTAATAAAACACATAATAAACTATCAAGAACTGGCGCTGATTAACGCCCGTTGTTTCAGACGATAAATATCTAAATGAAAAGCGTAACATGATATCCACTGCGGGAGAATTCATACAGGCGTCCATCTTACTTAAGCTTTTCAAATATTATTTTACATTGATTTTTTTCCCCTTTTTACTAGAACAAAAAGCTAATAAAGGATTTCACACATTTGAGAACATGCCATGATTAAAAAGGGTATTAGTATTTTCTGTTATTTTTTTCTCTCACACTTCTGTTCATGCCGTGTGATTTAATTTGCTGCACATAGCTCGCTGCTTAAGAATAACATTGTTTTTTTTTTTTTATTTATGACACATTTTAGATTTGTTTAATTTGATGTAAATCACGTGGAATGGACAAGACGCTGAGAAGAGGGGGGATATGATGGCCTTATGTGAAGAGTTTAAATTGTGATTCTGGCACAAATGTTTTATTTTTCTACTAAGGAAAGTTACAATTAATTTGCAGCATATCATCCACACATTGTAAGATATTTATGTTGCTTTTTGAATTTTTTCATGAATTTATAACCTAGTTAAAAACAAAGTTAAAAAAGTCAAAAACAGTTTTAAAAAAAGTTAGATCATGACTTGTCACATGTGATTTGAGTGTTGCACTGAATGTCTGTTGCATGTCTGTGATGACAGGTTCTAGAAAAACTTCTTAAAGATACAGATAGTTCTTCACAGCCCCAACAAGAATGGCTAATGCCATGACTTTAGTTGCTAATGTGTTAGGAAGTTGCTTTAATGTTGCATGCCAAAGCAATATGCAGGGCTGGCTGGGTTACTGACTCTATATGCTTTACCACTCTTTAGAAATTATTGAGAAGGTTTACTTGTTGGACTGTCCATTGACAATGATTCAACCACATTACAGTTGATAAAAAAAGGCTCCAGCGTGACTTTTTCTGTGGTTTCAAAATGTAAAAACTATGATACTTTGTAGCTTGCTGCTATTTTTTTTTAGTTAGTCTGGATGAATCTTCCACCCAAGCTGGAAGGTGCTACTGCACAGTGCAGGAAAGAAACATACAGTGTTCTTGTAAGCTGATAATAACTTTCTGAATGATCCCTTGGCTAAGGGTACAATTATAAGGTTAGAATAAACTGAAATACAGCAGACCAGAACTGTCTCATATAATAGTCTGTTCTTCCATGCACAGCCAAAAGAACAACTGAGATTAACTACAAAACCATATTAATGGACACCAGTAGAGGAGATGGAGGAAGTATGAGAACAAAATCAAGGGGGGAAAAAGCAAAAAACAGTTAAGATGGGAGAAAGACCACAATGGACTTATAGGAGTAAAGAGACCATGCTTGTCCAGCTATAAACTTAGGTTGCATTAGTAAAAGGGGTTCACTAAAAAAGAAAAAAAGAGATAGGTATACAGTTAAAAGAGGTTTCCCATACCTAACTGAAGTTTTAAAAAACATCTTCATGGTATAGGGGATGCTTAAACAAATTACCCCATGTACCCTTTTTTCTTCATTCTCCTTTGCCATGTTACTATGTACTATGCTAGCATGTTTGTTGTAATTCAACATTTCCCTTCTAATTCCTCCCACTGTATGCAGCCTAGGTCATATATGTTTGCTCCTAAGTCATGGGTTAGGGACTCAGGCCATAGGTTAAGAATCACTGACAGTATTAGTAGATTTGCAAAAAGAAGGAGCCTGTGGAGCCTTATTTAAGTGTCTTGAAACACAGGACTAGTCTGATATCCCTCTGGGAAGGACCCAGCCAAGGGGTGGCTCCTGTAGGGAAACCACCAAAACCACCATATTAATTGGCCCTACAAATCAATGTAATGACAAGGGAAAAACCAAGGCCAGGTATCTATCCACAGACTGCTGTTTCAGGGTGTTGCCCCTCATCAGTGTGGAGCAGGATTCTGGCTAGGTGGATGTGCATTAGTGTTAGTGGATGTCCAAGTGGACATGCGGGGAGGGTCAGTAGATGTCATGCGCCATTCACTGTCCATGTCTTTATCCAATAGGTCAATACATTTGGGAGCGAAGTTTAGTTACTATAAATAGCAAAATGACTAAACTGTCCCCTTACAGCAATCAAACAAACATATAGGGTTAATGTTTTGTTTTAGTCCATGTTTGTTTATTTGCTTGGAATATAACAAAACTAATTTGGAAACACGTGTGATTGTAAACAAGAAATGTTAGGATAGATTAAAGCTATCTAGGTAAATTGTAGTTTAAAGGGATTATGTGGCTATACAGTGGATTGCATCACTGTCTTTAATATCATAAGTTGTAATTTAACATCTCAGGTTCAGGAAAACATTGATATTTCTCTTGAGACAAATGTGAGATTGAAGGATTTATATTAGAAAGGGTAAGCCAGTTTACAAAGTTACCAAGTATGACAACATGTAGGATGTTGCCCTTACAAAATAAAAGGGTATTGGATTTTTGGATTTCTTTTAAACCATTGCAAATACCAGTCATGGTATACAATATAAATACACTGTGTAAAGAATTAAAGGGGTATTCCAAGATAAAACTAACTTGTCCCCTAAGTACAGTATAGGGGACATGTGAGAGAATGCAGGAGGTCCGACTTCCATGCTCTATGGAGCCTTTGGAAAGAGTCGAGTGCTGAAAATGTTTAGAGCCACATGTACGGCACAAACCATAACAAGGGAGCCGTGGCCTTATATTGGGATCGCTGGGGGGTACAGAGGTCAGAACCCCTGCAATCTCTTACTTTCTGTGGGTGGGGTCAAGCTATTTTAATCTCAGAATACCAACATAAAAGGCTATAGTTAAAGCTACCTTATTAAAACTCAAGTCAATATATTAAATCTTTGCACTCAATTGTTCAATAAAATTTGTGTTCAAAGGGTAGAATAAGATGTTGAACAACCAGGCAGTGCTACGGTTAAGAAATCTAATGGGGGTGATAGGCATGAAGATAACGTTCCTCTGAAACCAACTGGTTGATAAGCAGATCATAATCACCATTTTTTTAATAAATAAGAGTGACTGCCTTAACACAGGTCGGCTGGGATGCATTTTGGTTATGTGTGATCTTGGTGGAATCCCTTATTATCGTGGCATTGAGTCAGGATTAAATATTGAGCAATATCTGAGCTTTTTCATATTATCTAGTTTTTAAAATGTCCTGCCATGATCAGAGAAAGCTCTGATCCTGTCAGTGTAACCCAATACATGCCACCATCAAATCCAGATACCACTCATCCAAATGAAATAAAATACTCAAACCACTTTGGCACTGCTCAGAGATTACTGACATGTTCTAAGTATGTTGATGCTGAGTTACCCTTTAAATTACCTTTTGAATGTTGTGTTAGATTCCTAGTAACAGAGATCATTGGGCAGGGCCCTATATGCTCTATATGGCCTTATTTTATTCTGCATCACAGTTTATGATCACAGATTCTGCCAATGTGATTGTCTAACACAGTACTCTCCAACGTTATGAATATGATCATGTAACTTAGCGGTCTCCACTTTCTGGCTCCCCACTTGTTTCAAAAGCCTATCACTTAGCATAGTTTAATGTTGCAGAGCACTGGTTTAGAATGTATCAATGTTAGATGTTGTTTTTCTTGTTATTCCTCCTTTAGTCCATTATTTTACTGTTTGATGAAAAGCAGACACAAGTGATAGCAGATAGTGGGGTAAAGAGGTGTCTCACAGGGTAAAAACCATTTGTGAGCACATCCCCTAAAGCATATAGCTCATGTAAAATAATGTTGATTACTTTGTGTTTATCTGTTTTCCTGTTCTGCATACATAAAAGTAAATTGCCACCCTTAGAAATATTTCATCGATATTGGTGTGTTGTGAAAGGTTCCAGTGTGAAAGGTTACAATGATAATTTATTACCTATATCCAGGGTGGTGTATGTGTGGATGCATATTATGAAGTCATCCCTGGAGATTTTCTGATGTGACAATCCATCTATCATGTGCAACTGTAATCCTTTGAAATCACATTGGATTTACAGCATAATAAACCTTTGTTAAGGATTAGCTCTATGCTGTTCTTATTGTAAAATCCTTATTCTACTAAAACATGTCAAAAGAATGTAACAGATTTTGTAGGGTTAATAACAGTGCCATCACAATGGCCCTGTAATGAAGTAAAAGGTCATTTTCTTTATAAAATATACATTTTTGTGTCCAGTTTACCCCATTGTTGAGGCAGTCAGATATCATATATATTCTATTGTTCCAGTGCTCATAAACATTCTAGTAATTGAACTGAGTAGAAGCAATTGTTTATCCAGTGATTCCTTGAGATCTTCTGTGATCTTTTTTATCTAAGCCATCTAACCTCTATTCCTGTGCTATGACCTTCCCCAGTTCCTTCTAAACCAAATGCCCTATTACAAGGAACGACATTCGGATGATTTCGGCTGTTACGGCCGATAATCGTCCCGTGTAATAGAAGGCAATGATCAGCCGACATGAACGGTGTTGGCTGATCGTTGCAGTCATTTGTCTTTCAACATGTTGAAAGACAAACTACTCATACAGCAACGATTAGGAGTGGCGGCAGCAGCAGACTGCTGCTATATGCTATGGCCTGCCCGGAAGATCTAGCGATCACCCGGGCAGGACCCCTGCAGCTCCCTGCGCCTCCCTCCTGTACTCACAGACCTGCCAGGAGGAGTTATCTATTTGGTAGTCCTGGGTAACCCATTTGAGCAAATTCACTATACATTTAGCTTTTGTTTGGCTTGAAATTATTTTTTTCTTTAAAAGAGTAGTAAATACTGTACATAATGGGCCCTTTACTGTACATAAAATTACTGTGTACAGCAATTTCCCAGATATATACACACAATGGTCCCAAAACCAGCCTGTTAAAGTGTAGATAGTGATATATTTGGTCATTTTCATATGTAAAATGAAATGTCTTTAATGGGGATGTTGTCACTAGATTCATTTAGTAGTAAAGCCTCAGGCTTTTGGCCTCCCAAGGGTTTTTCCAGATATAAACATTTTTTATATGGTGCTGGGGTCGCTATACTCATCTACCTAGATCTCCCACAGCTACTCCCTGTAACATGCAGTTTCTTTATATCTTATACGTTTGAATAGAGACTACTGTAGGCTACTCTCTATTCAACTCAGAAATTTGTCTGTGGCAACTTAAATGTTTGTTGTGGGTCAGATCACTAGGACCCCCTACCTGTCCCATTGTCATTGCATATGAAGAAGATATGACATTTATTCTGCAATAGAAAATACATATATGCTTTATGGCCATTTATATTGAGATAGATAGATAGTCTAACTAATGTTAGTGTTTATCCTCTTTCCCATTTAAAGCTTTCTTCAAAATCTCTGGATTTTTTTTTTTTTTTTTTGTACCTACATTATTAGTTTGGAATTTTAGAATTAAGCTGCTATTTGTGTGTTAATGACTATCTGGTTAGTTTTGCTGATGTGAACCTCTGCAGAGCTGAAAGCTTATCCACCAGGGCACTGTGGAATATTATTTTCCAAAGAACAGTCATTGCACTACTTTGTGAAATGACAGCTGGAACACCTTAAAAGGAAGGTTCTTGAATCCATAGTGAAGCCGGGGAAAGTGGCAGCCTGTACGGACCTGACCTTTATTTGCAATCATAGCTGAGATTTACAGTTTATTACTGATAGCTTTTATAAAGAGCCATTCAGTTCAGAGGTGAGAGGTTTGTCATCTGGAAATGCAATTAACTTTCGTTTATCCCAATCCTTGCAATCTTAGTGTGAGAGAAGCTCTTCACAGAGCTGGGTCTCCAGTTGCGTTAGCTACATTTGATATCCCCTCAATTAATAAGTAATTCATGCATGGAGTTGCTGATGTTTGGCGTGGGTAGTGAATAACGAAAATATAATATGAAACTAATGTATAAATCACATACCATGACCAATACTACCTTGCAGTAAAACACAGCTGTTGCAGTTATATTTTTTAACCAGAAGGTAGAGCTGGTGTTCAGTTACTAGTCATTGAACTTTGTAGGCTTTTCTAAGGTAGAATGGAGACAGGTAATGTATACAGACAGCGGCAGCCGATTAAGTGATTAAGGGAAAGGGGACGTGTCCCCAGTGGTAGACATCTCCCCTAGTATTCCCCATTGTACCCCCATGGTAGACATCCACCATGGTAGACATCTTGCCTAGTGTCCTGCATGGTAGACATCTCCCCTAGTGTCCCCCATGGTAGACATCTCTAGTGTCCCTCACGGTAGGCATCTCCCCTAGTGCTCCCCATCGTAGACATCTCCCATAGTGCCCCCCCCCCCATGGTAGGCATCTCACCTCCTATTCCCTCATACATAGTGTCCCCCAAAATGACATTTGCTTCCGTGGAACTGAGCTGCAATACCACAGACAGACTGAGGACAAGCACAGTGCTGTTTTTGAGAGAAAATGCTAGTTTATTAAATCCTGGAAATCCCTTCAAATAGAATCTGTCAGTCGCATGCCATATACAGAACAGCAGTGAGGTGTTAGGGTAATATATCTAAGGGTCCTATTACACGGGGCAATTATACATCCAATCAGGCTGATTTGGGCAGATATCGCCCTGTGCAATCAAGACAATGATCAGCCGAGAACCCGATCATCAGTTGATTTTTGTCTTTCAGCAGGTTTAAAAAACATTGGCTGCCGACCACGCATCACTCTGTGTAATAGGTATGCACGGTCAGCGGCCGATGAAAGTGCAAAGACAATAATAAAGCAATACTTAATCTCTCCAAGCTCTCTAATGTCCTTTCATCCTCTCCTGGCTCCCCACAGCCACCGCTGAAGCTTCTGAAGCTGTCTCTTCAGTGACAGGCTGCTCAGCCGATCACTGGCTGCAGCACTGTCCCATCTCGGCCAGTGATTGGCTAAACAGCTTGTCACTTCAGAGACGCCTCTTGTCACTTCAGAGATGGGAGAAGCGGGCAGGATGGAAGGAAGCTGGGGAGCGTAGAGAGGTAAAGTATTGCTTTATTATTTTCTAGATATGCAGCAAGGGCTGCCCAGACACTTGCTGTGTGCTCGTGGAGCCATGTAAAAGGGCTTAGTAATCTAGCGCCAATCGAGCAGATTGGCGCTCATTTACAGAGGATATCGAGACGTGTAAGAGGACCTTCACTGTAAACTTTTAAAATCATACTTTTTGCAGCTTGCTGAAGTGTCTCAGTGACAGCAGCAGAACCGGCCACTATGTCAATTAAATAAGGCAAATAAAGGTTGGGGATGGTGGAAAAAGCCACCACTTTTATGCCACTTTAGATGGTAATGAAAGAACTATTTAAATAAAAAAAATTTAAATTAAAAATTATCAGCCGCGCTACAGGCCACTTATATCTCCCAAGCACCTATCTGCCTGGATTTGCATCTCCATATGGAGCTGACATATTTTCTTTAAAGCGTTACTCTTCTCTTTAAGGCTGGGTTCACACTACGTATATTTCAGTCAGTATTGTGGTCCTCATTAAAAACACAGAAAGGATCTGTTCACACAATGGTGAAATTGAGTGGATGGCCGCCATTTAATGGCAAATATTTGCTGTTATTTCAAAACAACGGCTGTTATATTGAAATAATGGCAGTTATTTACTGTTATATGGCGGCCATCCACTCAATTTCAACATTGTGTGAACAGATCCTTTCTGTGTTTTTAATCCACTCCCGATTTTGGTTGCAATATGAGGACCACAATACTGACTGAAATATACGTAGTGTGAACCCAGCCTAAGGGTGCGTTCACACGTACAGGATCTGCAGCAGATTTGATGGCGCAGATTTGAATCTGCAGCAGAACTGCAGCAGATTTGATGGCCTTAAGGGTGTGCTCACACCTAGAGGATCCGCAGCGGATTTTCATGCTGCGAGTTTGCAGCAAAATCAGCTGCGGATCCTGTACTGTGAATGGGTCCCATATACGCAGCGGATCCGCTGCGTGCATGGGACCCCGCCCCTTTAAACCCTGTGCTGCCACAGCTTACAGCCCGGCCCCCTTACACCCCCACACCGCCCGCATGCCCGATCGCCGGCCCCCCGCTTGCCCGATTACAGCCCCGAGCATACATCACCTGATGCTCCCACAGCCACGGCCCGAGCAGGTGATGTATGCTCGGGGCCGGGGCTGCGATTGGGCGTGCAGGACGGCCGGGGCGATGATCAGGCGTGTAGGGGGGGGGGGGGGCGGGGCGGCGATCGGGCGTGCGGGGGTTTAAGGGGGCCGGGGCTGTAAGCTGTGGGTGGCCGGTGGCAGCGCAGGGATTAAAGGGGCCGGGTCCCATGCAGGCAGCGGATCCGCTGCGTATATGGGACCCATTGAGCTTTACAGTACAGGATCCGCAGCTGATTTCGCTGCAAACTCTCAGTATCAAAATCCGCTGCAGATCCGGTAGGTGGGAAGGCGCCCTAAGGGAGAACTCTTTCCGTCTCACTTTATTACAGTCTAGAGCGAAAGAGACAGATGTTCAGCTGGCCGTTGAGTGGAGCATACTGCTGTGTACTCCCCCTTTAGAGGCTTTCCCTCTAAATCAGAGCAGGTCTCAGGAGTGAGACCAGATGCAATCAGTATCTTTTGTGATGTCAAAAGTTACTACAAATGACATTAATGCTTTAAGGGTAAGTTCACACATACTTAATCCATTGCAGATTTCACAATGTGGATTTGATGCTGCTAGTTTAATCAGTATAAATAAATGCTGCAACCTGGGGTTACTAGGTGGTGGTAGCAGTGGGCTAGGTGTTGGTGTGTACCGAGTAAGCACTCGTCACAGTGACCAGGAGTGGTATGCCCACCCTGAGTGTGCTAACACTGGCTTTGTAAAGGTAGAACAAAGTGTGTAGGTGCAGGGGCAGGTGCAAAATGACCTCAGAGCCCAGGACTTAAACAGCAACGGTTTACTTAGAAAAATCTTCACTGCAATACAATAGATACACTCTTGAACATAAGGTGCAATAGCTAGGCACAACAGTAGAATAGTCCTTTAACCTGATGGACAAGACAGAGTAAGTAACTTGGGTGCTTGAGGGGTCTGTAGTAAGTGTTACTTTTTTAAGGAGCTGTCTTGGGGCCTTGTCTCATAGTGCAAATCTCTCCCAGGGCAATTTGTACTGTAAATTAAATCCTTTTGGGATGGATTGTCGTGACTAGGTGTAGGAATGGTTTCCCCAGGCGTAGACAAGGTATCCCAGGTGACAGTTACCCCACCTGTCGATGTAGCACTTTATACGCTATTTCTCAGACAACCCAAAAAAAACAAATCTTCTCCCTCAAAACTTCTAATACTAGAAGAACACACCCACCAGGATCTAACAAGCTTACATAGAGGGGACCGGGACTAACCTCCTATTGGTGGGGAAAGTAAGGGAAGGATTAGGTGTCAGTGTCTGATAGGTGGTGTAGTGTGAGTCACCCAAACTACTGATCAGGAAACACAGAACTACTGGTCAGGAAACACAGAACATATAACACAGTTAACCCCATTTATACACTTCAGTTGTGGAGGAGAGAAGGGGTTTAATGAGGCACTAAGTGGTGAAAGTGCAAACAGCAGCCTAGAGTGTGACACTTAAGTACCTTGTGACAGGTGGCATAGAAATGTAGTGGCACTAGAGGCCATGGACTAAAGGAGGGCTACACAGGGGACAAGGACTAAACAAAGGACTACACAGGGGACCATGGACTAAAGAGGTACCTACACAGGGGTACATTACTATATGAGGGATGCCCAGAGGGCACCATCTTCTAAAGAGGGACACACAGAGGGCTATCTACTATATGGGGGGTGTACAGAGGGCCTAATGCTAAAGGGGCTTACACAGGGGAGCATCTATAATAAGGGCTGCAGTGAAGGCCATCTGCTATAGGGGAACTGACAAAGAGGGCCATCTACTATATAGGAAATGCACACAGGGCGCACTAGTGCAAGCAAGCTCATCGGTTTAGAGTCCTGCGCTAATGTGCATTGTTGGGGGTGGTGGCAGGTTGGGTGGACAGCTTGGGGCCAGGGTACATTTAACCTGTGACTACTATTTATGAACCAGTGCTGTGTATTCACCACCCAGTCAAAAATTATTGATGACGATTATATTCGTAAGTGTACAATAGGGACCCCTTAAGTTACAATATTTATTGGTTCCAGGATGATGATGATTGCATGTAAAAAATATAGTATCTTGAGACTAAAACTCTATGTAAATCTGGCAATTGGTTCTGAAGCCCCCATAATGTCTGTATATTACTTTCTATGTAGAGAACAGGAGAGTTTTCAGGATCCTGTACAGATGACACAGGGTCCCAGAAAAATAAAATGGAGACACCGTCACCTGGTGCCCAAGAGAGCAACTCATCCTGGCTAAGGTAAAGAGCAGCACTGGACATGTAGCATCCCACTGTACTATAGAGAGATGCCAATGGACTGTCAATAGGAACATGCACTTAACTAATACTGAGGTTTTACCAGTGAAGTTACCACTTACCACATGTCCCCCCCGATCCTGACTCTGTAGCATTGCATGTTGAGTCTGGTCTCAGTTTACGATGGTCCCCGGGCCGCATTAACAGCTGCTGCTGCCCTAGGCACTAAGCCTGGAGCCTATCTTGGGGAGCATGGTTTCTGCCACATGCATTTCTCTACATGTAGAAACCTTGTCTGAATCAAGTTTTTCATGGCTTTTTAACTGCTTAAAACATAAACAAATTTCCACATTGAATCAGTAATTAGAGCAGACTGCATATTTCTCACCACAGCATTGGTCGGTAATAGTTTCAGGCGTCACATTTACCACCGCCACGGGAGGTGGGATACTAGAAAAAAAAAGTTTCCCTACCCCTGCTCCCTGGAGCTGTCCCAGGCACCAGACCACGGGTGCCTAGTGGTAAATACGGCCTTGGATGATCCAAAAAGAACCATTGTATATTAAAAATATTGTAACCTTAGTCCATTGTAAGTTAAAGGACCACTGGGCTTTGTTTAGATGTAAATGGAAGAAATTGAGTCACTGGCAATATTCAGACTATACATCCAATTACAAACCAGAAAGTGGAAACCCTAATTTAAGAAAATTCTCCACCTACATTTTGCTTAGTAAAATGTACAGTAATAAAGGTTTAGATGGGAAGTTCATTGCTTTTGCTACCAAATTACATTCACTCTTGCCTTATGTTACCAGTTAATCTAGCTTTTGTCTGGGTCATTTTATAGCAGAATGGATGCTAGGGATCCACCGACCTACCACCGTAGCCTTTTTATATGGTCTTGTAAAGATGAGCAACCTTAGCAACCACTTTATTTCAGATTACATAGGTCTTCAACTCTAGGCAAAATTGGCACTGAACTAAGGGCAGAGAATGATGCCTGGCAATACTCAAATTACTGCTGTATTAATCATATATTTGTAAATTAATGCTAGGTGGAGAACTTTCTGAAGAACTAAACAGGCTCTGCTGTAAGTGTTACATAAGCCTTTCCATTAAAATAAGCTCTATTTTTCTTCCTGGGTTGTTCAGTAAAATTTATATACAGGACTGCAGAGGGACTAGGTTTATTGGTGTTAGTTTGGGAGCCTGGAAGACACAGAGCGGTGTTGCTGATTAGATAGAACAGTAAGGATAAGGTCAAAGTCTTGGGAATATGTAATGACTAATTATCCCTGGAGATGTAATACGGGGCTTTAAATGTTACAAAAGTACACGAAAAAAATGTTTTCTTTAGCACAGTCCTCACAGTACTCAGTATGATTCTTTTGTCTCTACTTGCAGACGGGATGGTTAAACATGCGTTTTGTACAAATTACACTTTATTATAGCTTACAGAATCAAAAGGCTACATTCTCTTTCCCAGCTTTATCCTCTGCTGCATGAAACTCCGAGAGGGGAAAAAAAGAAAGAAAAAGAAGTTTTTTGTCTCCCCATTCAACAATGGAACAATAAATTAATGAAGTAATTCACAAACTGAAAGAAATAAAGCTCAGGACTGATTTAGTTAACCACTTGGATTAAACACTGTTTTCTATTGTAATATAAGAAGTGAGCTGTACAGTCAATGGAGGACTAATATGTAATAAGCTAATACAAAGGGAAAGCGCAGATAGTGAACAATGTAATGAGATATAGCAATGACCTGGCATGCTGTATACCAGGTGTTTCTGCCTACTTTTATTATACGAAATATTTAATTCAAGATCAGTTTTTTTTCTCCCTAGAATAATTCAAAACACTATGGATTTTCAAGGTTATGTCTGCCAAGAGAGAGAATCCATTTTGTCAGCTCAAAATCTAACAGTAAGTGATTGACTGCACAAACCTACAAAAGCAGTGGTGTGGCAGAGTGTAGAGCAATTTCAATCATACCTCTAACCTCAGGGGGGCCCACTGGACCCATGACTATTTAGGAAAACAGCAGTATTACAAGTGGGCAGCTGTCATATTATTAGTATTGCGCTATATCGTAATTAAGCCAGACAATTGTGTCGCTATACAAATGAGACATAATAGCGGTATATGGTAATTTTAATAGATAGTCAGGGTATAACTGTAGCAGGGTATAACTATAACAAGTGCACATTTTGTTAAAGGGATATCCCTTGAATGATTTTCCTTCCAATAATAATTAAATGCTGTAAGTAGCTATTTTTTTCAGGTACCTTTTTCCCTCATTTTTTTGCAGCCATGTCTCCCTTAAATCCAAAGGGGTAATAATTCTCCTTGAAGACTGCGTCATTAAGACATATGAAGACATAGAGGCCATTTATGCCCCAGCAGAAATTCTGGGAATATATGTAAATTGGCACCTTTGTAAGGTAGCGTTCCCCTCAGTCTTTTACTCTATAACATGACTGGAGATATACATTATGCCAAGTCGGAAATCTCTCCAGAGGGTGTTGCCCCTCCTTGGTGCAGAGCAGGGTCATGGTTGGCTGTTGAGAGAAAGCTACTTTGAAAAGGTGGTGTGAGAAAGCTACTTTATATGTCCTTCTTGTAATCTGTGCTGCTGGTGGACGGCTATGGACTGAAGAAGTCTTGTTCTATCTTTGGCAGCCAACTATATAATCCCTTCTTACTTCCCCTGCAGAAACAGTCCTCTTAGCTATACTGCCATTCTACTGCAGAGCCTCTGATCCTTCCTTGGTGGACAGGACTGAGAACCATTTCTACTGCCTGATCTTTGACTGGCTGCAGTGATAATGACTGAGCAGATGTAACCACCAGCATTCAGTACACTAGGTGGAAAATACATGTCCTACTTCTTCTGGCTGTCTTCTTTAATAATATGCAAATGGGAAACTTTGTTATTTTCATGAACTATACCAAGTTCTTTTTACTCCAAAACAAAACAGCGCCTGTTGTTCATAGAGGGGAGGGCATCCATGTGGCTTAGCCAGGCCACCTAGGACAGATGAAGTATGCTACCATAGCCCTTTATCTAAAAACATCAAAGCTGAGGTTGAATACACCCTACCCTAGCATCTAAATCTCC
This sequence comes from Dendropsophus ebraccatus, assembly GCF_027789765.1. NCBI lineage: Eukaryota > Metazoa > Chordata > Amphibia > Anura > Hylidae > Dendropsophus > Dendropsophus ebraccatus. Next base: position 79,166,628 of record NC_091457.1, read on the forward strand.
CCGGGTGCCCTTATGCTAGGGCTGTCTCATACAATCACACCTTTTATACCGAAGTTGAGGGGACCTTCTTTTTGTTATTTGCACTTTGTCCAATAGAGCCTTGAACGCGTTGCTTGCATTGCTTTACCAGGTGTGTGTGTGTGTGTGTGTGTGTGTGTGTGTATGTATATATATATATATATATATATAAGCATTAGTGATTATTGCTACATTAACCATTTTAACAGCTTTTGTAGTGAATGTGTTCTGATGTATATCCAATTAAATTTGACCTGTTCTTGGCTTTTTCATATTTTTTTCCATCTCCAGCCATCTTTCTATGGGACCGTAATATGAATCCAGAGTCATGGTTTTGGGAATGCAAAGTAACCATACCTTACATGCGTGTGCTTCTTGGTAGAGTTTGTGGATGAAAAATTTCTAACACTATTTCACTTGAGGGGCTAAATCGATTGATGGAACTTCATTAATAGAGGAAGAGTTATCCTGGGGAAAACCAATTCTGGACCAAAAAGGAGTCTAATATATATATAACTGTGGATATATTATCTTTTATTCTTGTTATGCCTGGATGCCCCTGTGGTCTTCTGTACAATAAGGCCCCAACCACATAAGCAGTTATTGTCTAAGTTACCATTCCTTGGCCATGGCCTTTACCTTCCTAAACCTGGACTCAATTATAAGTTTTAACAGTATTCAAGGACACAACACTACCATTCTTTAACTTATTCCACATTTATGATTTAGCTACTTCTATATACCCTACTATCCAATGTTAGTTCATATGGAAGCAAAGCTTTACATGACAGAAGATTTTGCATAACTTAGTAGCAATGTACGCCAACTAGGTTATTATGTAAAAGAAAAGAGGAAGTTTGACAATTTTTTTTTTGTTCCAACCACAATAACATTTTGCAGGTTATTATTACGGTAGAAAATCCCTTTGTTTTCTGTTTTTTTTTTTCATGCCAGCAGCTATTATGAGTAGTATTTTTATTCCCGTTTTACAAAAGAACTTTCTGTCCTACTACCACTCCCCTGCAATAAAGACGGCTTTGACACCGTCTGACAGGACCCTCAAATTTTTTTTCTCTTTCATTCTTTGCATGCATGGTTCTTTTGACTTTTCTTTAAGAAATCTGTTGACTTCATTGAAAAGTGACAGGGCAATATTTAACCTGAATAGAGGCATGTTGACTCCTCTTATTAAAAGTGACAGTTAAGGACATCTCTCTCGTCATTCCTTCTGATACAAGCAGACAACTCTTTCAGTACTTTCTGGTATACAAAATCAAAAACAAAAAGTATTTGAAGGGGAGATGAGTACCTTATAAACAATGTATGAATGGCATTCATAAGTTTAATCTAGCAAAGAAACCTTTTTTACCCATTAAAATAAAATTAAAGCCCTTCCAAATGAGTTTGATAGTAAAAGACAGGTTGCCAATGTTCCGACAGACTTGACACGCCTTTCTCGCTCTTTACATCCTACGTAATTTTCCAAGCAGTTGCCTGGCTTCCTCTCTAATGTGGCATCTATAAGTGCATGGCTACATCTTTTACAGAGATATAAACAAAGAACCTACAGTTTGTTCTGCATTTTACTTAACCCTTTTGCAAATTTTTCACTTTTTGACTGTGAAAATTGTCATTTGAAATTCCGAAGTTCTGCGTACTAACATACGCTGTACAATCACTTTTTAAACATGGTGACACATCCTTTTAGCTGTCTGGTTGCTTATTTGGTTGAGAAGAAACTCTCTTATATACTTATATTCATACCAAGTGCCTTTTTGATTCAATACACAAAAATGAGTGTAAGCTATAAAGATCAGGCAGATACATGTTGTGTTTAATAAAGAAAAGAAAAATCTAAAAGGTTTATTGAACAAGGAATTTAATGTGCCGTATTTAGGATTAGGAATGAGTTTATCAACCCTAACTTGAGGGCAGTTGGCATTGGCCTTCCAGGTTTTATTACTGCCACCTTCTGGATTGATACTGTTAATTAATAGGTTGAGGAATTTATCGATAATTGTATTGGAACCATACATTCCCTTGTCTAATAGATTACTTAAAAACTATTATGATGATAAAATGTCATCAAATTTGTCATAAAGTCACTCCCTTGTAAATATGTTTATTGAACATAACAAAATAACCACATTTGTTAGCCCTTTTGAATTTTACTCAAAGGGATTAATTGTAAGGAGTTAGATATAGGAAAACAGTACCCTGCCACTGATTATGACTATAGATGAGCAAACCTTGAGGCATAGGCTGTATGCATGTTTACCAGGGCTCCCTTGGGATGCATCGAACTTCTTCAGCCACTGGTAATCAAGGTGGCTTGAGTTTCACTTATCTCTAATTATGAAATAAACATACACTAAACGTCCATAATATTGAAACCACCTGCCTAATATTGTGTAAGGCTATAGAAAAAAAAACGGTTGAAAAAACAAATGCAAAAATGGATGCAATTGTGTGCAATTAGTTTAGATCCATTTTTCCATTGACTTCCATAAAAAAAGGGATCAAAAAACATGGTTGACCATGCTTTTGGGTACGTTAAAAGTAACCATTTATAAATGTATGTGTTAAATGAAAAAAACACAACACAGGGACGGAATCGTGCTTCCTTGTGAAAATGTGAATGAATTTGATCTTGTTGAGACCCACAAATGGTCTCATTTGGGACCAGAAATCCTGCATGGATATCTGGGGACTTTTGGGTTGCACAACCACTTGTGAGTAACAACACAACCCTGTTCACTTTCATTCGTGACCTATGTTGCTGTAAAAATTGCTGCGTAGCCCTAGCCTAATTCTATTACTTTTCATAACTATGGGCACCTCCATGGGAACCTGTGTACAAGAGATGTCAGACAGTTTCAGACAGACTGCTAAATCTGACCCATTGGCTTTAAAGAATTGTATCCCTTAGTAATTTTCCTGGATTTCCATTCTTTCACAAAGGCACCATCACAATCCATGATCATGGTAGATAAAGAGAGTAATATTTGGTATATTGTTATATTTAGCCAACATCACTGGTAACCATATGTTTCTTTTCTGTTTTATTGTTTTGTTATTAAGTAATTAACATTAATGCCTGTAATGGTATATAAAGTATATTCCAAAAGACCCTCTTCAATAAAGAATCTTATTCAAGGTGAAACAATATTGTTTTCCCCGCTCTGGTTAGTGGCTACAGATAACACTTCAATCTCTGTCTGTCTCCTATTTGTAGAGGAATCAGGAATGCAGCATTATTTAGCTAACAACACTCTTGAATTCTTGTGACCTTGGTGAGAAATAAAATAACCTTGTTTAGTTAAAAATACTCTTCAAATTTGAGGAGATACTGAAGAAAACTAAACAAACCATTGATTGTTGGGGATCCAGCACAGAGTTTTCCCAAAGCTGCAAATGACACTTCACTCGTCTGCCTTCACTCTTTTCCCACACATAATAACCTCTTCTCTACAGTTATCACTACATAAAGATCATCTGAGTACTCTCAGCAAGTTTTTTTTTTTACTTGCTTGTGAGAATTTTCAACAGCAGCAATTTGTTCCATATCAGTATCCTTTAGCAGAACATAAGTCTTTGGTTGCAGAAATTCAGAGTTACTGCTTCATATTAAGGCCGTGGAAGTGTATTTGTTAAATCATAAAACAAATGGACAGGGTTTGGGGCATTTTCTTAAGGGTAGGTGACTCTACAAGAGTGGATTATATATTTTATTATATATTTTATTTTATTGAGAGTGGTTTTAACCCAAAATATGTTATACAATTTATTAATTCTATAGCTTAATATACAGATCAATTAAACAAGTATCATTAATATTATTATATCATTAATAAGTCAATTATATTCTGTTTTACTGCATGTGTGCCCAGTCTGATGCCCAGTTGGCATGTTATTTATATATTTCTAGTGGTGAAAATGGAGGACTAGCACGACATAGATTTTCAAGAAAAGATTAATGTAATAGGGCCTTTAAACAGGCATGTCTGGAGTTGTAACAGGTCGTGATTAACACTGATCTACTAATGCAATCATTAATTAAAAAGAACAACTTGTGCAACACTGTTGACTTTAAACATCCACAATTTACATCCTTGTAGAGTTTAAAACTCTGTTGAGATCTTCCTTGTACCCAGTGATATTACCTAATATTCCCAACGCATTTTTCCATAATTTCTATACTGTTAGCAGATGAGGAATACTGAATATTCTTCATGTTCTTCCATTTCTTATCTCAAATGTATTCTTCATTGATCATGGTATTGGCCCAAATACACAATTCAACAAGTGTTGAATGTTGGAACAACTTTGCGTTTCTTACCACCAACCACAGATGCAATTGTGGATGTGTCATTCAGATCCCTTGGGCTTTGAATGATAGGTTATTATTGCTTTAAGCCCCATGTTTCATGAGAATTGGCAAGGACATAATGACTTCCATTAAGGCAAGGAAGAACTACAATTCTGGCCTTGTTTGTTTTCATCGCTGTTATTAATAATAAATGCATTTTGCACATAGCTGAAATAGTGCAAATAAATGTAAATGTGCAAATGCATAACTTCAATAGACCTTTGTTTAATTAAATGTAATGTAATAAACTCTAATGGTCCAGGAAATATGATAATTTGGCATCACATTGGCTATAAGAATGCTGGATTATCAGAATATTAGTGCATAAATGCCACCTGTAATGCATGTATAATTCATCTGGTTAAAACAAGGAAAAAAATCATATTTTCTATTGCTTAGTCTGAACTAATGAAAAAGAATATGATAACATTTTTAAGCGCTCATATTATACAATGTTATCTGTATAGGACAATCACTTTTCACAGGCTGCTAAGACCCTAAGTAATCAGCGATTATTAGAAGGTAAAATAAAGCAAAAGACATAGGAAAAAGTCTCTGGAATAGTGTTGGCTCACCTGTTTAATTCTGGAACCATATTCATGTAGAGGGGGGTGCACAAATCCTGGGTAGCCAGCTTGCATGTAATAGTAGTCCAAAAGCATTAGAGAGTTCCCTTTAGAAACCATGGACTATACTTGCATGGGAAAGTCAGGTCCCCCAGGGAGTGAGAAGCCAGGTCCCCCAGGGAGAGAGAAGCCCTTTGCTCATCTCTTCACTCTGGGTAATAGATCAGGCTGATTAAGTTTCTAAATAGAAGATTTCAATAGATGATCTCTAAATCAGACAATCCCTGTAATTTTATTGATTCTCCATTTTAATGCAGTATTTTTTTGCACTAAAGCAGGCAAACATTTATTAGTATGGGTATACTGTAAATTTGATCAGCCATATGTTTTTTCAGGTTTAATATTTGTTACAGAAGTCATTGCCGCCTACGCCTTAACTGAACTAGCCTTGACCAACAAGAAAACAGAACAGAGACAATTTAATCAGTTTTTGCTTCACACCTTGCCAGATGCTGGAATTCCATTACCTCTGTGTAACACTTCACATATACCATGTCTTTCGACAACCCCTACCCCCCCCCCCCCCCACTAAGATTTGATATTTCTGTAATTTAACCCAGATTGCATTTAAATTCTATACTTTAATCTCCTTTAGAGTATAATTGAAAGTAGATTTATTTGAAGAGGGAAGATTATTTTGACTGTATTATAAAATATGTACTTTTCTGTTTTTATATAATTACAGACTAGATATCATACACAATTTGGTTTGTACAATGTGTTCCTTTGTAGTTTTGCTTTCCAAAATTACTTATGCATTTGTGTCCATCTAACCCTAAGAGAGAAGGAAATGGGGAAATGAGAAGGAATATGGTAATGGAGAAGCGGTCAAGCTAGAATCGGACAACGTGTTTGCCTGAGATTAGATAGTAAGCCCCTCAGTGGGCAGTGACATGTACTGTCCATGAACATGATGATCTTTATAAAGAAACAATGAATTTGGTGGTAATGTACAAAGATTGGTGATGAATTAGTATGTTTACCAACAACAGACTGTTACTGAGAAACAAATTTTGCTCAAAATAAATGCTAAGATTTTTGTAAACCTCACTTTGTAATTAACTGATTTATATTCCTGAAGTTTTAAATATATAATATACAGGACCATTTATCCTTATGATCGTTATTTGTTTCTTTTTATACAGTCTTTTTTTTTTTTTTTTTTTACTCTGTAGTTACCTGGGGGCAGATCAGGAGCAAAATGAAAAATTATTGTTTTATTGAAAGAGTAGTAGATACTTAGAAGAAACATCCAGCAGATGTAGTTGGTAAATCCACTGTAAAAGAATTTAAACCTGCCTCTGAATCTCTGATTCAAAAGCACTTCCCAGTGCTAAGAAATAGATGATATAACAGCAGCATCAGCATCAGCAAGTGTATTCATTCCAGTACCCTGTGTGTACAAGTGACTTATAGTGTCCCTGTTTAACACCACTAAGGGCATGTTGTACATATTGTTCCAGTAGCCCACTAAGAGCACCCGATATATACTGTTTCAGTAGCCCAGTAAAAGGCATGTGATACATTTTGTTCCAGTAGCCCAGAAAAAGGCACGTCATACTTACTGTTCCAGTAAGGTTCGTACAGCATTACGTGTGATACGCACGAATAACATGACGCTCTGCGGATGCACATTGGAATCATGTATGTAACACTGCGCAAGAAATACGAACAAAATGTGTGAACATTGCCATAAATGTTCGTAAAGCGTTTACAAATATTTTTCCTTCGCAACTGCCATGTCCCCCTTCTCTGTGGTGATTGTGTCCATAAGATGGCCGACATGGAGGAACATGGGACCATTGCCTGCCCCCAGTGTTCTCACATGGTTTATACAAGGCTCAGTGATGGACACAGAGGGAGGGGCATGGTCACATGCTCCCCCATGTCAGACATCTTATGGACAGAATCACCATAAAGCAGGGCAGTTGGCAGCACAGCCTGAAGTAGGGGAGCCACAGTTGAGCTCTATGAGGTGCACAGGGGGCTGCTGTCAGTAAGTGCAGTGAGCACACTGCGGAGGTCAACCCAAAAATGCTATATTTCCGATACAGGATTTTATCAGGAAAAGACAGCTGTTTATTGATAATGGCGGCCGTAAATCATAGGCATTATTTGCGTTTGTCATTATCAATAGACAAATGTTTTTTTCCAATAAAATCCCCCAGTGGGAACATAACCTAAATATGATGTCACAAGAGGGAAAGCATTAAGTGTTTTTTCCATTACCCAAAAATGTCCTTGTGTATTTGGTGTTGCTTGAAATTCATTATTATCATGATGATGATCTTTCAAATTAACACAACAAGGTAATAGGTCAACTAAGATCCAAACTCCAAGATCCTAGGGAAATAGAAAAGAGCCAATGGCTCCACCAGAGAATCCACCAAAGGACCCATGAGATTCATTGGAGTGCATCCCCACATGCTGCTAGGGTATTTTATTAGGTGACCTAGCAAACGACTATAAGTCACTACTATCCATAAGCATCAAACACAATATATACAACCTATAGAAGTATAAAAATGCTGGACAACAAAATCTCCATTTAACAATGAATACTTTATTATTACATATCAAAAATTATATTTAAAAACCATTAAAAAAGGGAAGCAAAGAAATATACATAACATATATCAAATGGTATACAAGGCATGAATAAGTAGATGTTAAATAAACTATATACTGAGTAAACAGTGGTATGTCAATTGACTCCCAGAGGAAAGTGTACTAGTGCAAGTAAACAAGAGACTAAAAAAGTGCTAAAGTAACCTCTATATATTGCTGCAAGTGCAGTTACAAGTGCAAAGTCACATGTGCTAAAGTAAGCTGTAAGTTAAACTGATAAAGTAACAATAATCAATAATACTTAAACCTCGGGGTCCACACTGTATGCTGCCACGTATTGCCACTCACCCGACACAGCGTTTCGCTGTATGAGCTTTATCAAGGGTCTGAGCTTTATCAAGACCCTTGATAAAGCTCATACAGCGAAACGCTGCGTCGGGTGAGTGGCAATACTTGGCAGCATACAGTGTGGACCCCGAGGTTTAAGTATTATTGATTATTGTTACTTTATCAGTTTAACTTACAGCTTACTTTAGCACATGTGACTTTGCACTTGTAACTGCACTTGCAGCAATATATAGAGGTTACTTTAGCACTTTTTTAGTCTCTTGTTTACTTGCACTAGTACACTTTCCTCTGGGAGTCAATTGACATACCACTGTTTACTCAGTATATAGTGTATTTAACATCTACTTATTCCTGCCTTGTATACCATTTGATATATGTTATGTATATTTCTTTGCTTCCCTTTTTTAATGTTTTTAAATATAATTTTTGATATGTAATAATAAAGTATTCATTGTTAAATGGAGATTTTGTTGTCCAGCATTTTTATACTTCTATAGGTTGTATATAGGGTATTTTATTTTTAACTTTTTAGTGGCCTCTGTAACATTAATAATGGGGTTTGTAAGTTGGCAATACCCTCCTTCCACCATTAAAGTTGAGGTGCCTCCCTCAAGCCCCTACAGTCCAGTGAGATAAATAATAGTATATAATGGACTGAACAGTTTAAAAATTATACAGTATTTATAGTTTATTTTCATCAAAAGACCATAATTGCATCTTCGACACTAACCATTCCTCCTAAATAATGATCATTTTAGGCAGTCTAAGGTGTTGAGCTTTGTTGTTGCAATCTAAAGAAGCAGCAACGATACCTTGATAACAAATTTAGCTGGATAACATACAGAAAAAGCTACATTCCTTATTACTAATGGAAGATGAAACTGATTCTTTAAAGTGAAGTGACAGCAAGAAAAGTGGAAATGTAAGATTTAGATTTATCAGAAGGCCATTATTTTGAGCACTTACGTTTACATGAACTGAAGATAAGTGCTAAGCCTTTGTACCTTTGATAAATCAAGACCTATACAGCACTGGCTGGTGCTCAGAAATCGCAGCTAAATGATAAAGACGTCAAGTCATCATTTGTTTTGGTTTTCTGAGGCCTACAGACAGCAAACACATGTTACTTGTTCTACACCAAGATCCTGTACGCCTATATCCTGAAATCTGCTTCGTGACTATCATGGGAAAGAGAGGAATTAGATGAAAGCAGCAGCATTTGAAATGGCTGCCCTAGCTTGTCACTTGAAGAGGTCTGCACAGGTCATTGTCTGTAATCAAGTCTTGTAACATATTAGCCGTATATTTCGGCCGCAGTGTTCACCATGCTTTTCTTCTCAGTCTAGCTTTAGCTATGCTGCTGTACAGAAAGGAAAAAAAAGAACCTAAATCTGTTTCCTGAGAGTATCTGGAGTCTATGCAACATGGTTAATAAATTAATTCTCCACATGTGCACGGCACTTCCCACCAGAATGTTCTTTCTATTTCGCTATATTATTTTACAAATTGTGTTTGATATATTTTAAATATTTTCTTTGATGTTTTATAAATTTCCTTTTGATTCTGCCATAAAACAGCAGCATTTCAATTTCACTCCTTTTTTTTTCCATACAGTAAAGGTTTGTATTTTGCAAAATCTGGTTACCAGCTGTAGACATGGGGACATTTGCAGAGAAACTGGAAAGAGTGGTTTTGTAAAAAAAAAAAAAAAACTTACAATGTTTAGTGGAAATAAAATCTTGAGTCTTTCTTTCTGAGAACGGCAAGGCATCACTTTGGTCATAATTGTACAGCCGTGTAAGACACATGTTGTGTCATGTTTTCTAAGGGCCAATAGGCTGTGGTGAATAAAGTTTTAGATGTACAGTACAGTACAATGTACTGCAAGAAGCTGCTTCCTTACCTTTAATGCCCTACTGTAGGGAGAATAGTTTGCTAACCCCTTACTGACTGCTGTCATTGATGTACGGTCATTGATGCTTTCCTCCTCACCTTCTTAGAGTCATGACACTTTTATTTTTCCACCTACAGGGCTGGTTGGGGTGTTGTTTTTTGCCCCATCATCTTTAGTTTTGATCGCTTTTTAATTGTTTTCTGAATATAATCTGCAATCCTAGTGTTTTCAATTACATTGTTCATCATGCGGGAAAAGACTTGTTATATTTTAATAGATCAGACAATTCTGCACGCTACAAAATATAATATGAAATTTATGAAAATTAAAATGTTAAACTTTTATTGGGGGTTCATTTTAAAGGGTTTGTTTAATATTTTTTTAAAAACTTTTTTTCTACAGTTACATGCAGTTATTGGATTGCATATACTAATTAATGCTTTGCCATAGCATAGTATTGATCACTACTATTGTCCATCTTCTCATCGAGCCTGCCTGAGGGCAGGGGAAAGTGATCCGGACCCCTGCAGCATAGCTGTCAGTGACAGGTGCTTTTCTTGTCACTGACTTCCTTAAACGCCTTGATCGCAATGCATCGCAGCGTTTAAGGGTTTAATGACCGGCAGCAGCTTGACTGCGGCTGCCTGTTATTACCTCCGGAGCAGGCGACACTGATGTGTGCAGGACAGCTCACATACAGTAGATGCGGTCCCGCACACATTAAAAGCCCCTTCACTGCAGGAACGTATAACAATTGTGGATGTGAAGGGGTTAATAGACCTTTTTAAGATTACATTTATAAATATATATATAATTAAAAAATGTCATTCTATTAATTTGTTAATTGTAATTGCTATTAAATCAGCTTAATAGGAAAACATTATATGATATAATAAATTAAATTAAAACCAATATTATTTTCTGGGCTGAGATCAGATTTTCTGATCCTTCCCACCACTTGGCTATTGTTTTCATGTTTCCTTCATTTTTGGTCAAATCTTGCAGCTTGTGGCTATGTTCACACTGTGTATGAGTCCGGCCGAATTTCGTACGCCGCCGTACATGTGCGACAAACTACGGGCGTGGGAAAAAAAGACATGCGGCCAGATGCGTACGAACCGCGAACATACGCCCGTAGTACACTTATGCTTCCCTAGCTTGTTTCGAAGCGATCTGAGGCAGGTCATTTACTTGGAAATCTTCGCCCAGCCCTGTAAACCACACAGAACCTTTTGGATCGAAAAATCAAGTTCAATTTTGCTGAAATAAGTACTCTGTACGGGACCGCATAGAAATCCACAGCCGTGAGTTTCAACATTTCCGTCCTCAAACAATGGTCTTGTTCATTTTTCACGGCACCGCATACAATCCGGCCGTAAGCCATACGTAGTACGTAGTGTGCACTGTGCAGCCGTATATCGTATGCTTTCCAGCGTACGCATTAACCTCAACACTACGGCCGGAAACATACGTAGTGTGAACATAGCCTGAATGTTTATACTCTCCATTTAAATTTGTGACTTTTGATTATTTTTATCTTTTGGTCTCTTTTCCATATTACCAGACCATCAGGATTACATCTTGTGCACTAAGGCCTGTTCAGTGTAGCTGCTAGGGCAGTAGATAACTGAAAGGGATTTGGGCAACACCCTTCCATAAAAGAAGAAAATTAGAATTTTGTTGAAGTGATAATTAAAATGATGCTTTTGTTATCTGTTATACATCATTTAACTCTGGGCTATGAACTGAAGGGGTCCCTCCTTATAGACCACTTAGGGTGTGTGCAAATACAGTATGGTGCATTAGCTGCTAATTTGTGGTGTGGAATCCCGCCTGTCTCAGTGCCACACAGTGTCTCTATTGAATGCCCTGCGCGCCTCTGCTTCCGCTGCTCTCTGATCAAAGAATTGACATGTCAGTTCTTTGAGCGGAGAACGGCGGAGAAGTGCGAGCCCTCCCATTGACACACTGAGGAAGGCGGGATTTTGCCGCTTTTACTTTATGTGAACTGGACATTACTCTAACTTTACCTGTAGACATTGTCTAGGAAGGGATTTACAGCAGTTGGGCCACATCTCCCTGCTGGGGATGGGGCCCAACTGCCATGAAGCCCCGCCTAGGTGACGCTGTCCACTGATGAAATAAAGCAACCTTAGAGCAGAAAGACAACACAGAAAAGTTTTACATGGTATATATGCAATGCAGCATCTAAGCTTGTGGGTGGAAAGGAGGACTGCACATAGAGTAAGGGGGGGGGGGGGGATGACAGTATCACTTTAAGGTTTTTGAAGCCCTATACCCTAATGTAGTTTAGAAATTAGCTATAATGGGTCAAACCTGCAGGTAATCTGTAATTCAGTGTAAAATCTGTGTATTTGCTTTTGGATTTACAGCTGCATCTGAACTTGCCCTAAAAATCTCCGCATTACATGGCCCAAGCCATGCTGTAAATCAGCATTATCTCCTAGATCCGGGCTCGTGAACAGAGTCTATTACATGGCTTGACTATTATCACTAGATTGCAAACCTTTGCTTTAATCAGCCATAAGCCGCATATCCCCTATCTTACAAACCTTTGTTCGTTGGCTGATCGAAGGCCCCTTTACATGGGGCAATATCTGCCTTTATCAGTCCATGTAATAGGGCCTTAAATGAGGTGTCTGGGCTATGTTCCCATTACAGGATTTTAACACAAATTGATGGCTCCCTATTGCTAATGACTGATGCAAATCATGTTCATGAGCATTATTTGGGCCGTCATTATGAAAAGACTGCTGCCTTTTGCTTTTAAATGATGTCCTGTTTCTGTAGTGGGAACATAACCCTAAGAATATCTAAGAGTGGAAATACTGTTCATTGTAAAATAAGATAAATATATTTTATACTAATCTACTAGAAAATTTAAAGCACTTTCAATGCTTTCACCCAACTAATATTACAACATCGTCTTTGTTCCTGTTAGGTCAGATAAGTCTAGTCAGCTGTCATTTTTATTTTTTTTAAGCCCATATACCTAAAACTTACAAGTAAGTAGTAGGGAGGAAATAAATAAAGACTGGAATTAGAGTTATCACCCCCAGTGAAGACACCTGGATCTGCAACCACAGGCAAAGGATCAAAAGAACTCTGCAAGCTTAGCAAGATATTCCGACCGAGAACGATAAATTGAAAAAGGGACCTTTCAGGCATACGGACCTCATGAAATCTTAACCAGAATTCTATAAAATCACCTCAATTAAAACATCCTCTCCTTTGCAGCGCTGCACATAAATTTTGTAGCAGCCGGGGATTTATACACAGCTGCTATTCTCTTTTAATCATATTTCACCTAGTGAAATGGCTACAGAATCCCAGTTGCTGTCATAAAACTCTAGTGTTCCACTGAAGCATATTCTACACTCCAACAGATGGAATCGTTACTAGGTACAGCACACGTTCAGCAAGCGTGCACCTTTATGGAGGAGTTTTCATGCATGTCAGTCTCTTTCCAATCCACATAGAGAAAGTCAAGGATGAGGCAGAGAAGATTAAAAATATTTTTACCACATAGTCCTTTTAATTTTTTTTACCTTAAGAACATGTTACTGACAGCCAACATCACAGCCATCTTGTGAGGTAGAACAATATTAATGAGAATGCAGCCAGTTAAGTTAAAGCAGAACATAAGATCATTGAGTAAGACTTTCAGCCGAAACAATGTGTACCCAAATTTCTTGGGAACATATGTTGACATTACAAAAAGGATACCCTCATAATGTTATACAGCTAGTATAGAGTTTAAACTCAAAATGAATGCCATGTCTCCACACTATAGGGGACATTTATCATGACTGGCATAAGAGTACGGTAGTCTTAAATAAAGCCCTGTCCCCTTTCCCCAGCTGGTTTTAGAGGATTTCACCTCTTCGTAAAGCCAGTCGGCCCTGTGCCAGGCGCCGACATTGCGCAAAGATCTACACCTGCTCTGGAGCAGGTGTAGATTTTTGCCTGGTTTACATCTGTAAACCTTTATAAATTAGATGTAGGATCAGGCCAGAGGCTAGATGTATATAGAGAAAGTGTAAATATACTGTATAATAGATAGATACTATATCTATATATAGCCCAGTCAGACCACTATTTTTAGAGCAGAGTGGTGGTCTGTAACCTAGACAATGAGCTGTCAACAATCAGAGGTAAAGAGCAGCATCTCAGAAGATGGAGGCAAGCTTACTAAATGAAAATATGTGCAAAAATACTTGACTTGACAAGCCACACAATGTTCACACAAGTTCACACAATGTTAATTTTCAATTTTCACACAAGTTCACACAATGTTAATTTTCAATAAATAACGCTGCAACACCGTTATTTATTGAAAATTAAAATAACATTGTGTCCTATAGAATCCCTGACTCAATGTATACACTCTGTATATACTCTGGCCGAGATTCCTTGTGGCCGCAGGAAAAACTGACTGCAGACAATGTAAAATGCGGCTCCGACTGCACTTTACATTGTCTGCTATGGTTATTTGAAATGCAGCACACCCGAAGTGAAGTTTGTCCGACTGGTACTGCCTGTCGGTGTGAAACGCCCGTGTCACAGAATGGCACCTGTCATACAGGGTACAGGTGAAGTTTTTTGACCCACAACCATGTTGTTCTCATCTCTATTTTGTGCAAGATACAATTTCTAGTCTGTTCAAGATATAGGCTGATTTCCCAATATGGAAAACATAACAGTGTCCACATCTTAAAAAACAATTCATCAATACATAGATATGTACTCATACATATTATAAGAAGGTCAGTGAAACAAAATGTTATGTCAGTTTTATTCTAGCAATACCATTCCATTAAGAAAACAGCATCTCTTTACAGTAACTCTCTGGGCTGCTGTACCATAATTGTCCTTCTTGTAAGTGAATGCTAATGACACACTCCAATTAGTAATAGATAATTCAATGCTATTGATAGCTAAATCAGCATTACTATGCTGCTGTCCATTAATGGAAGGTAATGGGTTAATTACCGGCGGTACACTATTTTATTCTTTGTGTGATATGACAGCTTATTAAAGGACAATCTCCTTTGCCAGTCTTCAGAGGTAGTGACGGTATATTACATACTCTGTTCCTTGGTCATAAATAAGATAATCACTAATCACACAAAATTCCAAAGACCAATACTTTTAAAATGAATGCCCACCTTTGAACAGCATTTTGAGGATGTATTCTTGAATTCAGTATTGTGCCATTCCTCAGTTATTCCTCCTGTAAATATACGAATAAGGCCTATTCTACATGGAGACATGTTGTGACACAATACTTAATCAGTAGCTACAAAATTTCCTGTGTAGCCCAGGCCTGAGTGACATCTTGGTGTTACCAATCCTCTCATCAGTAAGATGTGTCCCCATGCAGTCTTTACATGTAGAAAAAAGGGAAAACGTGCAGGGCACTCACCAAAAAACTTGACTTTTATTTAATCCATGTTAAAAAAAAACCTTTCCAAAGGATAAGGACGGCAGGGACACCAGCAACATGTGGCAGTGTGACAGCTGTTTCGCGTATGTCGGGAGAAGCGCACTGATGTACGCAAAACAGTTGTCATGCTGCAGCGTGGTGCTGGCGTCCCTTCCCTCCTTATGCTTTGGAAAGATTTTTTTAACATGGATTAAATAAAAGTCAAGTTTTACAGTGAGTGCCCTGCACGTTTTCTCTTTTTTCTACATATACAATATTTTGTACTTTTTGTAGATTTTTTTTTTACAATTATTGGACTGATCTCTATAGGCAGTAGTGGCAATAACTGTCTCTATCACATTGTCCCCATGCAGTCTGGTACTGGCTGCAGAACTGAACACTGTCAGCTTGTAAGAGGAATGATAACACCCAATTTTTCACAGATTTCCGGGAGGAATACCAGGGAAACAGTACAATAAAGAGTTCTAGTGTAAATTAAGAAAATTATCATAGCTGACAGTTTATTTCTGATCATGAATAATCATGCTACTATAAAAATCACCAGTAAATGTCAATGTCGCTCATAGTGACATTTACAACTACACAGCCTGGTTAGAACAGAGTGTGGGCTATATAATACAGTTGGCACCCATAAGTGGCGATGCAGGCAGTTTGTGGGAACTGCCCACTATTACAACACTCCTCTGGGAAATTTTTTCGGCCCTTTGCACACAGTCATAGAAAACAGTCCGTATGCTATCTGAAATTGTGGATAATTCTACAATATCGTTGGTGCCTGTGCGAGTGTATGTTTTTTTTAATATCTTTTTAAACAATTAAGAACATTCATATTTTGTATATATGTATTTTGTATGTGTACAGTACAGTATGCCGTTTCTAGGACCATGCGGGACAGGGCCTGGCCCCTGCATGCCTGGGGCATTATTATATGGGGGACAATGCAGGGGGACATTATTACTATATGGGGACAATGAAGGGGAAATATTAATATATGGGGACATTATTACTATATGGGGGACAATGCAGGGCCAGTGGGACATTATTAGTATATGGGGGACAATGCAGGGGGACATTATTATAAGTATATGGGCGAAAATGCAGGGGGCATTATTACTATATGGGGGACAATGCACAGGGAATTATTACTATATGGGGGACAATGCAGAGCCAGGGGGACATTATTAGTATACGGGGGATAATGAAGGGGGACATTATGAGTATATGGGGGACAATGCAGGGGGTATTATTATTATATAGAAGACAATGCAGGGGGAAATTATTACTATATGGAGGACAATGCAAGGGTCATTATTACTATATGGGGGACAATGAAGGGGAAATTATTACTATATGGGAGACAATGCAGGGTCAGTGGGACATTATTAGTATATGGTGGACAATGCAGGGGGACATTATTACTATATGTGGGGCAATGCAGGGGGACATTATTAGTACATGTGGGGCAATGCAGGGGGACATTATTATAAGTGTATGGGGGACAATGCAGGGGGCATTTTTACTATACGGGAGACAATGCAAGGGACATTATTACTATATGGGGGACAATGCAGGGGACATTACTATATGGGGGACAGCAGGGGGCATTATTACTATATGGGGGCACAGCAGGGGATCCTTCATACAGGGGGCAACCCAGATACCTACTCACTTTACTGCACCAAACAGCAGAATTGCTACAGTTTGGGACCCTATGGGGGGGAAAAGGGAAGGAAGTTGCTGGAAGTGCGGAAGCCTAAGATGTTTGTCTGGCAGGTTCTGAAGACACGAATTGTAGCTGCAAGAAATCATCATGGAGGTCTGGGCCAAATTGAGAGGAAAAGGAAAGTGACCCCTCAGATCAAAGAAGACGTCACTGAACAATGTTTTTGTATTCAGTAGAACAATATTTGGTAGGGGTGCAACACAGCTCTATGCCAGAATACACACACAGTTTCTTCCTAGTAACCCGAATCCTGATAAAAGTTGGCGCTTTTATTGAGATTCGCCCTGTTGCCAAAATGCCCTAGAAACCGCCCTGCATGTCATTATATGGTCCAGGCTCTTACACATCTTTGTGCAATGTTCATACCAATTAATCTGTAGTTTTGTGGTCAACAGAAGGCTGTAGAAATTCATTAATTAGTAAGTATTATTCATATTTATATAGTCACAATGGTTATTCCTATGTGGAAACTGAATGGGACTAAATTGGACTTTTGCATAGTGGATTTTATTAAGTATTTACCTATTGTATACTGTTAGAGGTCATAGTGTGGCAGTATTATATGGGACTTGCATATTGATATCACTAGTAAAATTTGCCTTAGTATAGTGCAGTTGGTTCATATCAGTTTGGAGGTAATATTTAAAGGGGTTGGCCACTTTATAGTAAAATTTTTCAGTATACAGTATTAGTGTCTACACTGTATATACTGACAACAGCCTACTGTCTAACCCATAGAGCTAAAATCAGTCTCTCCTCCTTCAGGCTGTGCTGCCCTGCTGTGTGGTGAGTCTGTCCATGGGATGGTCAACATGGAGGAGCATGTGACCATACCACGCCCCCCAGTGTCCACCACTGAGCCTTTGTATGCCTATGGAGGACACTGGGGGCGCGGCATTGTCACATGATCCTCCATGATGGCCATCTTAAGGACAGACTCACCACAGAGCAGGGCAGCACAGCCTAGAGGAGGAGAGTCTGATTTTAGCTCTATAAGGTATACAGGGAGCTGCTGTCAGTAAGTAATGTGAATACATTTATATATACTACACACAAAACAATTTTACTATAAAGTAACAAGCCCCTTTAATCACTGCACTGGCATAATGTGCTGGTCTGGTAAGGAGGTATTGTTTAATAACTGCGCATAGAAATATTTACTATGGTTGTAGTACATTATTTATGCACTTGGGGCCTCATTTTTAATTTTGCTTAGGGCCACACTTTAACACTGTCCCTGCACTGTACACAGTTGTATAGTCATCACCATTTAGTTGTATAGTCATCACCATTTAGTCCTTGTCAAAGTCTCTTCCTCACCAATTATTGTTGCTGCAAAACATCAGCTTCAACGACTGATTGTACACATATTGCCAGTCAGTGGATTTAATGTTATGGGTGAATGCTATATAAGAAGCATTGTATGTTTATATATATATATATAAATGTGTGTGTGTGTGTATATGTATATTTGACAAGCTATCAAATAGACATGAGATAAATATGGAGACGAGCAGCCTGTAATGACCTATGTGCAGTTGGATTGCATATGTCTGTTATATGAGTCAAGATGCAATGTGCCAATTGTGAATAGTCTGTAGGACATCTCAGGCCTTATTATAGTGAAAATCGATAATGCTTTCTGTAAATTGCTCCTCCCAGAGGAGCTGAACAAATGCTGAAGAGAAAGATGACTGGCCCTGAAAAATCTGGACCATTGCAATTAGGAAACAGCTTGATTTTAGCACAACACTGCAGAATGAAATGCCATGTACTGTAGCCATTTTTTTTTAAATGAGCCAAAGTCTGAGGATAAAATCCTCACTTTTCTAAGAATGGAAGACTGAACAAAAGTTTCTAGGGTATTTGAGAATGGTTGAAAAGAGATGATTGCTTAATGAAAGGAGAAGTGATTTCTATGTAATTGTTTATGACAACTGTCAGCTCCCTCCATTAAGGCAGCATTAAGACCGAAAGGCAGTGTGCGTCGCGGCCACCAAAAATCTCACAATTATCTGCAAAAAAAAAAGCATTGTACCCAAGGTTTAATTAACTGGAAGAATTCTGATTAAAAGAAAAAGAACAATTTGTTAGACCCACTAATCGCTTTTTTTTTTGTCTGAAAATATATTTTAATTGCACCTAAAAATCCCATCTAGAAATTCTTGAGCTTGATGTAAAAACTAATTGATATGAGATGCATGTGCCGAGTGTTCTGCCAGTAATTAAAAGAGAAACAGTTAAAAAATACTGTGCAAAAAAAAGTGTATTATTCAGTGAGAGGCTGACCGTGCACAACGTGTCCGATCAGTCATGGCAAGGAAGTGATTGACCATCAAGCATTTGCCTTCGGCTCAGTAGGGAAGTTGTACGGTTTTAAGTAATGCTTACTCTTCAGCAACTAGAAAGCCTTCTTAACAGGGCTGTGAATTGGTTTTCATGCTTGCATTGACAGATTGGGAAAGCAGTTTGTTCTACCAAATTTAACAATGATATATCATTATCACAACTTTGGGGGAAATCTATAAAATCAATACGTTTTGCAGGCTGAACAGGATTTGTATGGCTGGCTTGCTGAGCCGGTGTCAAAGCATAAGCATATGGATTGAGTCACAGCCTGAGATCAATGGAATTTGTGGACAGTGAGCTCAATAACAAACCCCTCTGAAAAGAAATAGATGTAAAAAGCAAATTTACTAGAGGATAAAAAGCTCCTCTTTTCCATGAGGCTGTAAAGTGCTGCTTGGCTGCCGCTGGCCGCCTCTCTGAACGCTCCTGCCTGGATAGACTATGTGCTCGCAATGCAGAAAGCCTTAGTGGCAGCTATTTACCAGGACCATGCTTGTGCATTTGGGCACTCCAATTTGTGATGCTTGTACTAGGAAACTAGCCAAAATGGTAAAGAGGAAGGGGGGGGGGGGGGGGGGGGAGAGATAGAACCCTTTATATTGTAAACTGAATAAAGAATAAAACCAGTCAATGTGTCTGCTGGGGAAAGACCATGGTGGCTTTATTTACTTTGTACTGGCAGAACCTGCTAATGGAGAAAAATAAAGAGGCATAATTAAATAGTTTGATGAATTTGCAGCCCTTTTGTTTGGCTGAAGCAGGGAATGCGTGTTCCTTGGGGCCTCACAAAAAGCTTGGCTGGTAGTGAGTTAAATCTAAGAAATCAGTTCTTTGAAGGCATTTTTATACTTCATTATCCCAGCATGTAAAATGACTTGTACTAAATGACTGAGGATTTTTTTCCCTTCTTTTTTTTTTCTGCACCCTCCTTCTTTTCTTTTCCATATCCTAAACAAAGAAGAGCACCAGGCAGCTGGTAGCTAATTCTTTTTGGCATCCTGGAGCTTGTATTACTAAGCCAGGTGGCTTCTTGTCAGCGCATGCACAGGGACAGCCAATGGTAGACGCTTGGAAAGCATCACTTCCAGAAATGGGATTTGTATAGGTGCGGTTATTCTTCTTGTAGAAATAGCTGATGATCTGTGAAATCATTTTACTCAACATATAAATGCACCTATAGTAAGAAATCCCAATCAATTGTACTGTTTCTTTTATTTTATGGATGATAGACAGTAGGTATTTGTGGGAGGATCCTACTGTAGTCTGTTTCATTCAATAATAAATATGTCTAGAAGGCTGTGAGCCATCTAAAATTAAGAACAGGTTCTTAAACATGTATATTTTCAGATAGTATTATCTCATTTAGTTTATCATTTCTATCCAAAAAATCCTGGAATCCCTCAGTTGGGTCATGTGATCTTATGGTGAGCCATAAAAAATTTGTGACAACTGGTGTAGTGGATCCACTGACCTGCCACTAGTGGTGGAGTAAGCCACACTAGGGAGTGAAGTCCTATGGGGCCGCTGGTCCTCACCAGAGGCCACCGAAAGGTAGGTTGAATTTGTTGCGACAGACGACCCCCAGGTCTCTACCCCTGGCTTAGCTTGCTAGCGGTGGTGGATGAGCTGCAGCTGGAGACACGTAAGCAAGACAGCAGGCAGGAATCTCAGGCAGAAGTCAAGGGCAGGAAAGCTGGAACCACAAGCTCAGGGTTAGCATGGAGGCTCCAAAAGGTGAAGTCAGGGCAGGAACAGGCATTTATAGGCAAGTGCAGTAGTGCAACAACCAATCAAGGTTGTACTGCCCATTTAAATTTCACTGAGCTGGCTTGAGTAGGAGCGTGGAGCGATGATCCACCCTGCGGGGTCAAAGAGGGGGCAGTGCTGGGCCCCAGCGTGTTGGCTCCGGCATCTGCATTATCAGAGGAGACAAGGGAGCGGGAGACACAGCCATAACAAAATGCATGTCTTTCTGTAGTTTTATGGATCTGCAATCCATTACACAAAAAACAGGAAATATACTACTGTGAATTGCACTTGTGGTACTGTGGTACTGTTAACCAATAGAAGTCTATGGAATCCGGATGTTACATCTGTAACATCTGCAAAAAATATGGATCACCTTAATTTAACTATTGCCCTCCCAATTTCTGGGGATCGAGAAAAAACACGGATTGTGGGTGCACTTCGGATTCTATATATATTTTTTTTTTTGGATTGTGGACGATCTAAGAGACATAGCATGCAGACATAGTATATGATCCTAATAAATTACTGAACATGTGAATCAGGCCTTACTGATTATTAGTGATGAGCGAATACTGTTAGATCGAATAGATATTCGATCAGATAGTGAGATATTCGAATATTCGATATTCATACGAATATCCTGCGAATATTCGATAAATATTCGATAAGCGTTCAAATCCCCCAGCTTCCGGTTTCACCCTCCAAATCCTCAAATAGATGTTTTTCACTAATCGAATACTTGTTCCCATAGACTTTAATGGGATCGAAATCTCACTATTCGCTCATCACTACTGATTATGATTATGCAGCTTCTGTCACACAGTTATCTCTTACTGTATATGTATGTATAGAGATGTACTGGCTCTAGCTACCCATGTGATGCTGTGCAAGTGCATCATGGAATTGCTTGCAGATTTAAAAGGAAGAGTATGTTTGCAATCTAAAAGTCAAGATGTTGGCTAATCAGAGGTCAAATTAACTTAGATGAAGTAATACATTTGTATTGATACAGCAGAGCTCAGGTGAAACCGATGACGCAGCAGGAATAGTGGTGGTAATACAGGCAAAAATAAAAATCACTGGAGTGATTCTTTAAAGGGGAACTATCAGCAGTTTTCACCAATCTAAACTGCTGATATGTCCCTACTGCACAGGATACGCAGTGTTCCTAACGGATGCCCTAGTACTCCTAATGTTTTACCGGACCATGGAGCAAACTACTAACTGCGCCAAAAAGGTGCAGAGGAGGAAGGTAAGACACGTGCCTTCCTCCTCTGTGTCTCCTGTGCAGTAAGGACATATCAGTAGGATAGATTTGTCTAACCTGCTGATAGTTCCCCTTTAAGTAAGAGCACTTATGTACCAGCCACATACACTTAGGATACAGTTCCTTTAAATGATACACAGACTATTAAAATATTAAAATAATCCACTGTCATTTACTAGACAGATTTATTACAGTAGATTACACCCAGACATTGATGGATATGGAATATGATTTTCATTGTGTATATAAATGACCAGTCTGACCTTCATTGCAACAGAACCACGTTCAATTCTCAAATACGTTGCTGAAAAAAAGCAGGAAAAGAATAAATGCAGCAGACTTTGCTAGATGTAGTGACTTTCTAGCAACATAAGCTAAGGACTACCCTATTGTTATGCTTTGCCCTGGATGCTGCATCTCCACCTCACAGTTTTTATGGCATTATGATAACTTTACATGAAACATTTTCCTGAAAACTACAGTATTAGTAATAAGTTCTTATGCATCTGTAAAGAAAATGAAAGAAACCCCAGTAAGTGCATCCAACCAGCAGTTACTCCTTAGCCGGTCGTCTGCAAGCCTGCTTAAGTTATGCATCCTTTAATAAAAGTCCCAGGTGTAGGGGCAATTATACCATGCATTAAGAATAACTAATCTGGCTTCTCTACAAGGAAGAAGCCGATCAGAGCCTTCCCTCGGGGGAATGATCTCTACACTCTGTCTCTATCTCATTGCAGAACAATTGAGAAATACAAGTGACTCTCCTTATTGATCAGCATGACTTCAGAGAGTTCTATGTTAACCTCTGCCATTTAAAGTAGGCAGGAAACACCAGAATGACCGGTAATAAGTTGTTTGAGGCTGTATGAAACTGATTCCTTTTTTTTTTGCAAAGATATTTTGCTATTGTGTTGAGATATTTTAGCATAAACATGACAGAAGTAGAAGTTCTATGGGGTCTTGAAGAAAAATCTTCACTACTGTTATCTGCTTATGTAGCAACATGTGCTGCACCTGTAAGTTAACCCATTGGTCACCACATTCATAGGAAAGTTGGGAGGCTTTCTGACTGTGCCCCTACCTTTGTAGCTATCATAAAGGGAGGCCTGGCCTCTGTGGCTTATGTTGGTTTCTTTTGTCTTCATTTGTTAGAGGTAAAGATGGGCATAATTTACAATTACAGGTTTTTGGCCCATTGTCACCTTTTTTTTCAAAAGGACCCAAAATCCACTGGCTGCACTTGGTGATGGATCTGTTTAAACTTTTACATGCATCACTAAATAGTAGTGTTTAAAGGGGTCTTGTACTTTTATAGTAAAATGTCCCAGTGTACAGTATTAGTAAATGTACTCAAAGCACTTACTGACAGCAGCTCCCTGTGTACCTCATAGAGCTAAAATCAGACTCCCCTTCACCAGGCTGGGCTGCCCAGCTCTGTGCTATTTCTGTTTGTAAGGTGACCGACATGGAGCAAAATATGATGCCCATCCCTGTTTATGCCAATGGAGGACACTGAAGGCAGGGCACAGTCAAATGCTCCTCTATGCTTGTCCAACTTATGGACACCTTATGAAAAGGGAAAAACTAGTTTTTCCCTTGTGGGGAAAGCTTTACTAGTTAGCTCAACCTAGACAAAGGTCTAGGACTTGTACTACCACACAGGGCGGTCTCAGAGACTGTGAAGGCAGATGAGTATGAGGATTCTCTCACCCAGTATCTTCAACACACACCCCAGCAGAATACTGTTTACTAATTAGAAAAGAGGTCCTATCTGGTCCCGACACTACCATTGCAAACAAGTTCCTTTTAGTACAAGAGTCTGTCTATAAAGTATTGTGATATTTTTGCACCTGTGAGCAGTATTTTGTATTGCACTGAAGTTGTCTCAAGTAAAGCTATGCTATTGTTTAAGTCTGGTCTCTGTCATCAGGACGCACCTGCACCTCACACCAATTCTACCAAGGTCTGGTGCCCGTGTGTCCAGGGGTCGGTACTACCACTCCTGGCAACTGTGACAAGTTGCACCCAAAACACCAGAGCCCACTAGCTGGTACAACACCAGCATTTAGCGCCCCAGGCCTCGGCACACACACAGATAGATAGATAGATACATACATACATACACACTGGCTCACAGACACACATACATACATACATACATACATACTCACTGACAAACACACACACAGATAGATAGATAGATAGATACATACATTGACAATACAGTACTAACATACACTTAGACACTCATAAATACATACTGTTGTTACATACTGTAACTTTGAAGTTATGTAAATCAGATCCTTCATCATTCTCCTGACGGAACATCTATATGATATAGGAGGCATACAGTGGTATAGTAGAGCCTCATAACCTTCTATAGGTTCAACAGGTGTTAGTTGTATGAAATCTTAATATGCATACCATTAAGGCTGTCTTCATACGTAGCAAGCGCATAGCAAATTTCACATAGCTAGCTTACAGTGGATTTCACGCTGCAAGTTTTCCATTAAAGTCCGCTGCAATACTCTTGCTTTTTATAACCGAAGGCCCTGCAAGAATCTACAGCGAGAATTTTGAGTCTTGTTTAACTAATTAGTTAACTAATTCGTTAAACAAGGCAGGCACTACACTCTTGCAGCGGAATGAAAATCTACTGCAAGAATGCAGGGCCATAGACTTAATAGAACCATTTATTGCAGCGCGTTTCACTATGAAACTTGCAAACTTGCAGTGTGAACACACTCTCAGGTTTTCTTCTAGCTCAGTTCTATGTTCCCTGTTGTTTTACTTCTAGGCATCAACATTTTAGTGCTCATTTTGGTATGTGTAGAAAAGTAGCATATTGAAGTGTACAAATAAAAGGGGAGATTTATCAAACATGGTGTAAAGTGAAACTGGCCCCTAGCAACCAATCAGATTCCTTTCATTTTCCAAAAAGTCTGTGAGGAATGAGAGGTGGAATCTGATTGGTTGCCGGGGGCAACTGAGCCAGTTTTACTTTACACCATGTTTGATAAACCTCCCCAAAAAGGTATAATCCAAACCAACACATGTACAAATGTGTGACCATAATAATAACAACAAAAAACATATATTTTGAAATATAGATATCATATCCTAATTCATCCTATAAATATATAGTCCAAATGTACTTTTCCTGCTCTGTTTACATCGTATATGGCACATATATTGTTCTTTCCCCAAATTCAATGGCTGCATGTTTCTTGGCATAAATATGTCTCATATACCCAAGAGAGTTTGTCTGACATTTGGAGAGAAACCCTTTTCTCTCATCTGCTTTCGGTAAGGATAAGACCCATTAACCAAACATCACAGATCTTTAACTGGGATCAATTACTCAGGATTAATTACCGTAGTTAGCTGCGATTTCAATGAAATTAACGAGGCCTAAATTGATTTTAGCAGACATTTCACTTTGTCACAACAAAGAACACATCAGCTGTCTATTTAACCTGAACTTGTGCCAACATGCATGAATGGAGTCTATGGTAGGAGACTGAAGGTGGCATACTAACACAATGCGCAAATGCAAATCTGCTGTATCCTCTATCAGCCAACCTGCTGTACTCAGTCTGGTAAACCTTTAACTGAACCATTGAGACTTTTGTCCTTCATTGAAAAGTATGCCAATGACAGTATAATACTCTCACTGAATATATATAATTTCACAGATTGAGTATTAAAACATAACCTTTGATATTTATATATGAAACAATGTTTGTATACAAAAAAATTCTTCATGGGATGTCATATAAAGCACCATTAGCATCAATCAAATTTTGATAGGGCAATGTTGTATATATGGTACCTTCAACGTGTACGTAGTCCTCTGACTAATGTAATAATGTTTCATATTTTTTCATCTAAATATTAAAAAGTTATGTTTTACTATGTTTAATGTTCATTTAGCCTACAGTGTCTGTCATGTTTTTTTTTGGGGGGGTGCATAATAATATCCAGAAGAATATCCTTTTGTACATTAGTGAATAAATCTACAAGTGGTGGTTGTATTCCTCTTAGCCTTTGTCTCTTCTTAGATTTCTTTTAGTGTGGGTGTTCTCAGTTTTTATCAATATATAAATATTTTTATTATGACTAGAAGGTGAGCATAGTGATTTCATTTGTCTTGAATTTAAGGGATTAAAGGTACTTTTTTAATCATTGTTTTACTGCTCTAATTTATGTTAACCCCTTAAGGACCAGGCTAATTTTCATTTTTGCGTTTTCGTTTTTTGCTCCTTGTGTATATAAGGCCATAGCAGTTGCATTTTTACACGTACCGAACCACATAAGCCCTTATTTTTTGCGTCACTAATTGTACTTTGCAATAACAGGCTGAATTTTTGCATAAAATATGCTGCGAAACCAGGAAAAAATTATATGCGCGGTGAAATTGAAAAAAAACAAAACACGCAATTCTTTTTCTTTGGGAGGGCTTTGTTTTTACGCCGTGTGTCCTATGGAAAAACTGTCATGTTATATACAGTATGTTCCTCAAGTCGGTACAATTAAAGCGATATGCAACTTTTATAACTTTTATAATAATTGATGGCTCGTAAAAAATTAAAACCTTTTACAGAAAATAAAGGTTCCTTAAAATCGCTCTATTCCCATGCTTATAGCGCTTTTATCCTTTCATCTATGGGGCTGTAAGTTGTGTTATTTTTTGCGCCATGGTCTGTTCTTTCTATCGGTACCTTGACTGTGAATATGCGACTTTTTGATCGCTTTTTATCACAATTTTTCTGGATTTGATGCGACCAAAAATGCGCAATTTAGCACTTTGTAATCTTTTGCGCTTACGCCGTTTAACGTGAGGGGTCATGAATTAAATTAAATAATATTTCGGGCGATTATGCACGCAGCGATACCAAACATGTTTGTTTGTTTATTTATTTTTATTTTTAAAATGGGAAAAGAGGGGTGATTTGGAA